>NW_004086422.1:0-40435 GCF_000220395.1 Ichthyophthirius multifiliis
AAGTAAAAGCATATAAATTAATTATATTAAGTAAAAATAATATTAATATAAATATAAAAAATAAATATATATAAATTTATATATGTATATATATACATATAAATTATTATATTTATATATGTATTTTTTTTATATTAATACATGTTTATATACATTTTTATTTTATTTTATATATAATTTTAATTTTCTATAACTTTTAATTATTTATTTATTTTAAAAAAATTTTTTTTTAATAGCTTTTTTTTTATTTATTTTTTTAAAAATTTATTGTAATCATTATAATTATATTTATTTTTATTCTAAAAAAAATTATATTTATTTATATTATATATAAAAAATTGCAATATATACTAAAATATTTTCTAATTATAATTTTATATTTTTATTGTATTTTTTTTTTTAATTAATAAAAATTTAATTTTTAAAAATGTAAATTTAATATTTATTTAATATATTTCTATACATTATTAACTTTATAATTTTTAAAATATATAATGTAATCCTAAATGTTTATGATTAGAAATATTTTTTTTTAATATTATATTTTTATAATCAAAAAGATTTTTTTTAATTAATCACATAAATTATAATAAATACATATTAGATTTTATTTGATAATATTAATACATTCATTTTATATCTAATTAACTTTTTATTCATTTTTATTGCTAATTTAAATATGCATAATCACTTTTTTAACAAAAATAAATATTTTAACATACTTAATTTTAAACGAGAATTATATAATTTTTTTTTAATAAAAAAAAAAAAATCATTATTATTAATAATAAATGAATATAATTATAAAAATTATTTATTTAAAAAATATTTTATATTTATATTTTTAAATATTAATATTAAATATTTTCATAATTTATATATTTTTTATAAATAAATTTGCATTTAATATATATTAAATAATAAATATTAATTGTATTTCCAGCTTTTTATATATAATAAATATTAATTAGATATAATTTTTTAATGCAAAATCTAAAATATTAATAAAATAATATATTTATAATTAATATAAATATATAAATATATATATATATATATATATATATATATATATATTTTAATAACTTAGATTATCTTAAAATAATAATAAATACATTAATATAAATTTTAAAATTATTTATTTTATAATTAATTCATAAAATTATAACTTAATATTTAATAATATAAATTTATTTAAATTATGATATTATTTATATATTTTAGATCGCTCTAATTAAAATAAGTAATTAGTATAATATATATTTTTAAAAAATAAATGGAAAATCTCTACTAAAAACACGTGTTTACATTTTTATTAATAATATAAAATATTATTTTATTTTAATAAAAAAACAAATTATAATGTTTTTATTATAAATTATTTATAGTTGAAAATAATTATATTTAAAACATTTTATATATTTTAATTTTTAAAAAAAAAATTTATTAAAAGTCAAAAATATTAATAGTATAAATATTTTATTTTTTTATATAATAAATTATAAAGTAAAACTAAATAAAGAATATATAATATTAAAATTAAAATATTATTCATATGATTTAAGATAATAACAAAATTTAAGAAAAGACAAATAACATTTCTGAAAATGAATCCACTGCTTCAGAAAAATCAGAAAAGTTTTCGATTCCTAATCCTAAATATAAAACAGCTATATGCATTACATTTTTAAGTAAATTTATTAATATAATTTATTTTCTATTTTAAACAAATAAACTGTTTTTTCCTACTTTAAATAATAAAATAACAATATAAAAAAAAATAACTATTTAAAAAAATAATCTTAAAAATTTCTTTGAATTTTAAATTTTTAACTATTTATTTTTTAAAGAAAATCTATGTACAAGAGGATAAAATTGTCATTTTGCACATGTATATAAAATCATTAAAATTTTAATAAATTAACCTATAATTTTTTTTATATTAATATTAATATTATTATTTATAAAAAAGGGTGAAAATGAATTAAGAACTCCTTTGGATGTAAAAAAAATAAAATATTTATTAAAGTAATAATATTAACAAAAAGAATTAACAGTACTTTTAGCAAGAAGAATAAATAATCAATAAAAATTTAAAATGGCCATAATCTATTCCTATAAATTGTAATTATATTTTTTATAAATAAATTAGAATATTTTTATTTTTTTAGATAAAACAACTATTTGCAAATATTATTAAAAAGGTATTAAAAAATAAAATATTTTTTAACGAAAAAATATACAAAAAAGATGGAAAATGTAAATATAATCAAAACTGTAATTTTGCTCATAGTGAATAAGAAAAAAACTAAGTAAAAAACATATAAATAATATATAGATATCAATTATTTTATTTTAAAATAAGATATCGGAATAAGTTATATAAGAGATTAATAAGTAACGTAGAGTTAATAAAAAAATTAATGTTGATAAACCTTATTAAAACTTCGCTATATATTAATAATACGTAATGTTATAATATTACTAATAATTAATGTATTAATTTGCATTAACAAACTAAAATTATGTGTTAATCTAAGAATTTATCAAACAAATTGAATTTTAAAATTTAGATGAAAATATAAAAGTTGAACTTTCATAAATTAAATAATTAAATGATTAGACTAAATTCAAAAAAGCAGTAAAGCTACTTAAAAAAATATGCTCAAGAGAAGAATCAACATAAAAAGAAAAGGAAATACTTAATTAACTTTAAAATTATAAATGAAAAAAAATTATTATATATTTATATATAAAGTGTGCGTATTTTTTAATTAAATTTTAGAGTTTTTAAATATAAAGATTAAGTTTATATTTTTTATTAAATTAAAACAATAAAAAATATTCATTTATTTTTTCAAAAACTACAATATTTATTATTTTTAGTAAATTCAATTTATATAAAATTTAAAATTCTATAAAATATACTTTTTTATAAGTAATTTATTTTATTTAAATAATATATTTAGTTTATAATAAAAAAATATTAAGATAATAAATACTAAAATAGATTTTCACTATCAATTCTCCTATTATTTTTTTTAAACAATTGGGTAACTCGCACAATCAGCTAACCCACACATATTTGTTCCTCTTTCAATCAAAAAATATCCATTTATTCCCCATTCCGGTCCCCAGCTATTTTTGACAATATAATATAATTATCCACTAATACTAACCCCATATCCTACAGCTAAAACCGCGTGATTAACATCGCTGGGTTATTAAGAACAACTAGGGCTTGAGTATACACCACTTCTATACTAAAAGAAATCATTATTAACTTAATAGGCTATAGAAATAGGCCCTTCATTTGCTAATTTATATAAAAGTTCATTTTCATCTTAAAAAGTAATATTATATTATCCTTCTAATTTAGCGCTCACTTTTGAAGCGTCAAATGTACAGTTTCTAGTAGCGGCCATATAGGGGTAATCTTTTTCACTTTCAAGCCCGCCATTATAGAAAATATATTCAAAAGCTTATGATGGTAAACCTCCTTTACATCCAAAGTTATTAAAATCTTAAGCACAGTCAATTAATTATTGTTCGGAAAGAATGGGAGGAGGATTTCCATTTTTAAGAGCCCAATGTGATTCTACAGCTCCTGTAGTAGAAAATGACCAACATGAACCACAACTTCTTTGATTTTTTACAGAAGTAACGATTCCATATTATCTCCAATCTAATGCATCAGGAATGCTGGTCATATTGTAATTTTTAAAAGGCTTAAATTATTTGTTTGTAGCCGAACAATTCTGAGGAGATGTATAGTGTGCTAATTCTTCTGGGAGGTAAAATGTGAATTTGTTTATTCCCATTTAAAATGTAGAATTATGATTTTTGTTATGTTCGATTATTTATTGCAACCTTTATTTAAAAAAATTGTATCTGGGAAGATTTTAATCAGTATAATTGTAATTATAGAACTCAAATATTTTAATTAAATCTGATTCTGAAGGTTTATATAAACCAAAAGTTATTAAGTCTTATAAAAGATTAAGTTTAGTTTGATAAGTTATTAAGATAGTTAATATTAAGATAAAAATTATTATAAATTTTTACATATATACTATTTATTATTTAGTTCTAATATTTTTTATTTATTATTAAAATAATATATTATAAATTATAATTATCTATTTAAATGATTTAAATTATATTGTTTTTTACTTTTTATATTTAAATAAAAATTAGTTTTAATATTTATATTTTTAAATTTAAATTATAATAATTATTAATTTTTTTGATGTAATTATATATTATTTATAGATTTAATATATTGATTTAATATTCATTATAATATTTTCATTTTTTTGCTAAATAAAAAAATAATATACTATGTGTAATTTATAAATAATTTAAAATGAAAAAAACATTAAATTTAAATTACAAAAAAAAATATTTTTAAAATATATAATATATAAATAAAATATAGAGAGAGGAAAAAAAAATATTTAATATTTATAAAAATTAAAAAAAGATATTCGATTCTATATATTTAATATAAATACTCAATTTAATTAAATTTTTTTATTATTACATTTTTTAATTTACACATCATTGAAAAACGGTTTAGTTAATTTTTTTACAATAATTTTAGATTTTTGAATACTTTTTGATATTTTACTAATTCCTAAAGAATTATTATTATTATTATTATTATTATTGTTATTATTATTATTATTATTATTATTATTATTTATGTTTTTTTATTAAAAATTAGTATTATTTCTTTAAATATTCAACTTTGAAACAGTATTGCATCTACCTATTTATCTATTATTAATATCCATACTTTTATTTACTGATAAGTTTCTTTAATTACATACTAAAGGTAAATTTTTATTTACAGAAGCAGGCTTTTTTGTACTAAACGATCTATATTATTGTTATTATTATTATTATTATTATTATGGTGTTTTTTATTAATTTGAAATAAAAAGTTGATTTTGTTAAAATAACTAGTTATAAAAGTCATTTAATCTATTATCTAAATTAAAGTTTGTGATCTAAGTTTTGCTTTCTTTTGGAAGTTAAGATATACAATTTTTAGCTTCTGCATATTTTTACTGAATTTTTCGAATAGAAGATGATATTGTCTCATCTAATTCTTATAATATATTTTTTCCTTATTATAATTTTTATGCATTATTATTTTCTTTTACGATTTTTTCTAATAAATTTTCCTTGTTTACATCAAATGATTCTTATTTTTGGATATTTTAAAACATCTATTCTTGCTAAAATTCTGCTATTATTTATTATATTTTATCTTATGTATCTATATTATAATTTAGTGGAGAGTCGTTTATTTTTAAAGATTATTTTACAATTGTTTTTTAAATTGTTTTTGGTGATTCATGGCCATTATGTTCAATCATCTTTTGTTTATATTTTTTAATTATAGATTATAAATGTAATATTATTATTAATATATATATTTTCAATTAGAAATTAATAATATATATATATATATAAATTTTAATTTTAAATAGAAAAAAATAATAAGAAAATTATATAAATAATTATAAATTTAAATTTTAATTATTTAATAGATTAATAACTGAATATTTTGTATTTTCGATTAAAAAATTTGATAAAAGGATAATAAAAATATAAATTTAAATAAATGATAAAAATAAAGAAAATAAAAATGAAATATTATAATATTAAAGATTTAAAATAAATAAAAATATATAAAAATAATATATTATATTTCTAAAAAATAATAATAATTAAAAAATATATTAAAAAAAAATATTTATATATATATTAATAAAATAGTATTTTTTATATATAAATATATATAAGTAAATATATATTATATATATACTAATATAATATTTTTATTATTATTTAAAAATATAAAAATAATAATATATATATAATATTTATATTAATTAAAATATATTTATATTAATATATATTTATAAATTTTATATTTATTACTTATTATTTATGTTTAGTTTTTAATATTATTGATTATATTTTTTTTTATTATAAACTATTTTTTCTTAAATTATTTTTTATATGTAAATTTATTTGAAATATTTAAATAAAAATTCTAAATTTAAATATTAATTTTTAAAGTAAAAGTTGTTTATAATGATTATAATTATATTTAAAAATATTTCATTATTTTTAAATAATTTTAAGATTATATTTCTAAATTACATAAAATAATTTAATATTTCAAAACAAATATACAATTTACTTCCTTAAATAACCTTTATTATATATTTTTCATTTTTTTTTCAAAATTTACTTTATTTTTTTACTAAAAAATTTATAATTAATAATTTATTTGTTTATTTTTCCATTTTCTGGCTTAATTAAAGAGTTGGAAGGATAGCGAGTTTACTTTTTTGCTACCTTCAATAAATACACGACATTAATAATACCTTTTGAATAATCTGTAAGTTAACAGTTTTTTTAAACTAATATAAAGGCATACTATTTGTTTTTAAGAGATCTAGAGATCATTTGATTTCTTCTTTAATTTATTATTATTTTTGTTTGAAATTTTTTTATAATTATTTTTAGTGAAAATTTTTATTTTTAAAAATTCCTTTTTTATGGTTAATTTTACCAATTAGTTTTTTTTGTTTATTTTCAATAATTTTCAAGTGTTATTTTTAATTAATTATTAAAAACAATGTGTTTGTTTGAGGCTTTTTTTTTAAGACTGTATAAAAGAATAATTAATAATACAGTATTAATTAGACTATATAAAAGCAGTTAATTTTCTTTAGTTTTTCTCTATAACTAATATTAATAAAAAAAAATTTAATTGTTTTTTTTTTTTTTAATAGAAGATATAAAGAAAATCCAATCAAAAAATAGAATAATTTAATTTAATTTAATTTAAAAATTTCATTTTTTATTTAAACTAATTATATCCATATTTTTTTTAGAATTTTCCTTTATAATTTGTATTAAAAAAAAACCACTAAATTTTTATTTTTCTTTAATAAATTTTAAAAAAATAATAATACTAATACACAAATATTAAAAAAATCAAATTATTTATAGAAAATGAATTAATAAGAAATCTATGATGAATTAATAATACAAGAAAGTTCTTAATCTGTAAATTGGTTTGTTTCAAAGAATATTTATTAGGTCATTTTTTTAAGTAAAAATTATGTTGGGAATGATATTGTTTTGTAATTATACAAAAATCTATTTTACAGTATTAAGTATAAGAATATGAAAAAAATAAACAAAGGATAACATGCAAAATACTTAGAAAATTATTTATTCTAATTTTAATATCCCAGATTAATAAATTAAAAAATAAATTCCTATAAATATTAATTCTAAAAATAAAAAATATTGAAAAATAATAGCTTTATTAATCAGCTTATTAAAATTTGATAGAAGTTTACAGTTCCAAATCAATTAAAACTTATTTGTAATTTTACATAAAATGATATCTAGAAAATTTTTGAATGAAAAAATACAACCATACAATAAAAAAATAGGAGCACCTTCTAAAATACCAGAAGAAATAAAAGATTATATTTTATAAAATACTGAAGATATCCTAAAAAGAATTAAAGCTGTTAAAAAATTTATAAGCAATTATTGAAAAGATTTAATTTATAAGAAAATGTATTCAAGATAAATACTTTGTACTCATTTTTAAAAAAATAAAGAAATATAAGATATAAATATGTAAGCATATGTAAACCTGATATGGATTATTAAAATTAATAGAAGCAAAGATATGTATTTGCTTTAGAAATTATTAGCGCACTTATTGATGGATTTATTCAAATTTATATCGATGAAACTGAAGTATAGATTAGTAAACTATGAAGTATAAATTAATTCCAAAAGAAAAATATATATATAGCAAACGAAGAAAATTCTTAAAATATAACAATTTTAAGAGTAATAACTAAGTATTATGAAATTCTGTCAAATGTTTTTTAAAAAAAATATGTGTGAATCAGAATGTTTATAAAAATTCTTATTTAAAATTTAAAATATATGTAAATTAAATTATATATATATATTTATATATTAATTTATATTTATATATTTATATATTTATAAATTCTTATATTTAATATAATTTATCTTCTAATATAGATTATATTAAAAACATATAAATAGTTTTAAATATTTTTTTAAAGTTTAAATAAATATATCTATTAATAATTTGTTGAAGAAACTTTATTATTAAATAGCTTTTTATAGAGATTATATTATAGACATTATAATATAAAATTAATTTATTAAATAATTTCTCTTATTTTTACAAAATTTTTAATATATAAAAGAATCTAATCTTTTTAATAATATGCTTAATTTATAAATATAATTCAAAATTTAATATATTTATAATAATATATCACGAAAACTATATATCATGATAATGTTTTCATAAATAATATACTTAAAAACAAAAAATTTAATCTTTATAAAATAAAATAAAATAAAATAAAATATAAATTAATTTTTTAAAAAAAAATATATTCGAATTAAAATATTTCAAAAATTTCAAAAAAAGTAAAATTATTTATTGATTTCAAATAATATAAAAATAAATAATTTATTTAAAGAAATTAATTTAAATTTATTTACAAATAAAAAATTTAAAACATACTTAATACTATATATACATAATAATATGATCTTAATTTTAAATAAAAATAATACAGTAAATTTAATTAAAATAACAAAAAAAAATATATTAAACAAGTTTTAATATTAATTTTTTGTAAACATATTTTTAATGAAAAATTATAAAAAATTAATAATATATTTATAAAAAAATAATAAATATTTAAAATTAAAAAAAGCTTATTTTTTTTTTAAATATTTTTTTTTTTATTATTTTTTTATTATAAATTTTATATTTTAATTATGTTTTTCATGCAATAGAATATCGACAAATAAAAAACGATTACGCTTATAATAATTAACAATTATGAAAAGGATATAGTTTATTTGCTCAAATAAAAAATTGAAATTGTAAATAAAAATATAAAATATAAAATAAGATTTATATTATTATATTTTAAAAATAATATCTTTTTATAAAAATATTATTAAAATTAAATATGATAATAAACAATTAATTGAATATATTATGCTTTTTGAATATTAATAGTAATTATAAAAAAAAAAAAAAAAAATATATATCAATCCGTTTAAATAAAAAAATGTATATCTTAAATATAAAATATTTTATTTAAAAATAAAAATAAAAAATAGTATTATTTTTTATTTTTATTTAGATATTTTATTAAATTAAAATATAGAAAATATGTATCTTATTTAGACTATTAATAAAAACTGTATAAAAATTAAAAAAAAAATTATTAAAATAAAATTCAAATTTAAAATAAATTAAAATATATATAAAAACAAATAAATTTTTTAATAAAAAAAAACATAATAATTATTATATAATATAAAATAAAATATTAATTTTATATATTAATAAAAATAAATAAAAAAATATATTTTAGTAAATTATATATTTTAATAAGAAAAAATAATAAAATAAAAAAATATAATATAAAATCATTTTAATTAACTATTTTATTAATGTTATTATTTTTTTTATTATTATTATTATTATTATTATTATTATTATTATTTTTATTACTATTATTATTATTTTTTTCTTTTTTCAATTTCTTATAGTATTTATTATTCTAATTCTTATTCATTATTTTCATTTTTATTTTCTTAAACTTCATTTTTATATTCAAATTTCTAAACCTAATCTTCATTTCCTTAAATTACAGCTTTTAATAATTCATCATTTTCAATATATACAAAATTTTTATCAATAACAATTCTCATATTTTTATATTCTTATCCTTCTTCTCCTAAAACATAAATAACAATAATTTATACATTTTTTTTATTTTCTTATTTTAATTAAGATGCTTCTAAAAACTTGATATTTTTTATTTATGTATTTATAATTTAACCACTCAAAGTAATTATTTTTATTTTTTTTATATCTTTATTCAATACTATCTCATCAATTAATTATCTCGTATACAATTTACCTATTCTAAAGCCTATAAGTTAATTCATAGACATAAATAGAGGTATTACTACTGCATATTAGTGTACAAATGCATAAGTTAAATATGATAAGCCTAACCATATAGATGAATAAGCTAACCTCATTTGAATTCTAAATTATAAGTCTTTTACCCCTATTTCATTTTTATATATTGTAAAATTAGAAAAATCTTTTTTTTATATTTGTTTCTCTTCATCTCCTTTTTGGTTTAATTGATTTATAAAAGATTAACTAAAATATGTGTTATTGACTTGTAAAAATTTTAAGTTTGTTTATTTTTTAAATATAAATGATGTTTTTTTTAACATTTTTTTTAATATAAGAAAATTATATAATTTTTTAAAAATTTTTTTATAAAAAAAAAATCTTTTTTTTTTTTGTTTTTTTTTAATAATAAACAAATTTAATTTATATTTTTTAATATTTATTTATTTTTTTGTATTTTATTAATTTTTCTATGCTAATTTATATATTATTTTATCCGCCAATTTAAATTAGAATTATATATAGTGCTTATACAAACAATACTTATAAAAATTATTTTTTTCTTTAAAATTCAAATAAACAATAAACAATAAAAAAAAATAAGAAATGGAAATAAATTCTTTATAACATGTTTTATCTAAAAAAAAGAATAATTCAGATAATAAATTCGTTAAAAAAAATCTATATAACAATTTGCAAAAATAAGATTTCCTATATAACAAAATCAATGTGATTTTTAAAAAGAAGAATTAAATAATTAATTCGAATTTATAAATTAAATGGATGAAAACTACCATATTAAAGTAATAAATAAATATAAAAAATTTATATATAAAATAATTTAAATATAGTAATTAAATGAAAGCATATAATATTTAAAATAAAACTACTATATATAAGACTAATAAACCGAAATATTAAAAAATACAAAAACCATCGAAAAATATTCAGAAAAATTAGAAGTGTTTCCGTTATTAACATCTTAATTGTTTGATCTAGAATTAATAAAGATTTTAGTTTAAGATTTATAGTAAATACAAGAAAAATAAAACCTATAATAATAAATTGAAAGCGCTAAAATTTTATAAAACTTAACATATTGTGACAAAACATATTATTTATAAATATTGGAATAAAATAACTTATTAATAGAAACTTATATTTTACTTACATTCAAAGATAATGAATAATGTTTTTAATGTGTAATCCAAAAAATAAATAATTATTCATATATTTAAATTAAAAAAAGGGTATAAATTCATTAACAAATATAATTATTGATTTCGCTTAAATTAAAGATTTTATTTTAAATTTTGAATAATTTTAAAACAATTTTATAGTTTAATATTAGAAGTTTAAAAAAAACATAAATATATAAAATTGTGTTATTTGGTTTATAAAAAACTTGACATACTAAAACAATTAACAATGTGATTTTTTAATTAATATATTAGATAATTAAATACTAATTCATTATTAAAATAAAAATTATATTGATTATTTAATTGACTCAATACATTAACTAAGCTATCACTAAGAAAATATCTAAAAAATCTTAAATATGAAAAATATTAAAAAATTCTATAAATTTGCACATAAAGGAACCACTTAATAATCTTAAAAAGTATATTAAACAATATCAAATATTACATTAGGAAACGAAAATCAAATTTAAGTATTTTATTAAATAATAAAATATATTTTAATATTTAATAATAATTTTTTTTTTTTAGATATTAATTAATTAAGGATGTGTTGGTTATTTAATTTAAGCTTTTGATAAAATTAATTAATAAATAAAAGAAGAGGCTTGTATAGCTATAAATAATATATTTTGTATGAGTGAAAAAACAATAGATATTATATTATCAAATTAAATTTATACTCAAGTTATTTTTACAAATATTAATTATGGAAGTTTTAAAGTAATAAAAATATATTTTTACTTTATTAATTCTTATAATTATTTATTTTATTTTTTTAAAAAAAGATAAAAGTTGAACTTTTTTATGCTTTAGGTAATCTAGTTGTAAATGCAAATATGAGATAAATATATTAATTATTATAGTATGATATAATAAAGCTATTAGTAGATTCATTATGCTTAAATATTAATAAACTTACTTCAAGTAATTTATCTAGTGTTATTTGTTTATTAAAAAAAGAATAATAATACTAATAATAAAATAAAATATTACTTTATTTATCTTAAATTAATTTTAGGGAAATTTTAATGAAACTTTCTTTAAGTTAAAATAAAATTATTAGTGATAAATGTGAAGTATTGTTAAATTATTTATACTGAATAAAAGTTTAATCTATAGCATTAATTAATATTTATATAATTATAATAAAAATAAATTTAATCCAAAAAAAAATAAATTTACACAATATTTTAAATTATATAAAAAAATAATTTTTTAGTTTGTATTAAATTTAACATTAATAAATAATATTAATTAAACAAAAATAATTTTTGTTTTTATTAAATTAAACGAAATATTATATATTATTTATTAAATTATTTAAAAATATTTTTATATATTAAATTTTAAATATAATATTTTAAAAAAAAGTATTCTCAAAAAAAAAAAAAAATGATTAAACCAAAAAATAATAATGATAATAATTAACAAAAATCCAATCTAAGTAATAGTAAGAATTCGACCATAAAAATTCACATCAAAAATTTGCGTAAAAATAATTGACAAAAGATAAATATTAATAAACAATAACCAAATTTTCTATTAATTTAAAATTTCCTAAAATATTTAAAATCACAGATAACCAATAATAAATATTCAGAAATATGTGACAACCAATAATTGATCATGCCCATATAAGGATATAACGCTTTATTTTTAGTATATGGATTAACTGATATAGGAAAAAAACACACGCAATAGGTTTTATAAAAATTGTTAAAAAGAAAAACCTGGTATATTATAAACTTCAGTCAAATATCTATTTAATTATATTAACAACCAAAAATAAGATTAGTAAAAAAAAGAAATTTTATTTTAAAAAAATAAAATAAAAAGTTAAAAAAGTATAGGTTTTATCTAAATATATATAGAAGAAATATTAGATCTTTTAAACCAGACGGATAAAGATTATAAATTCGCAAAGACTCTAAAAGTAATGAAATCTATATATAGAATTTAATAACAGTCTATATAAAAAATCAATAATAAGATCTAAAACTAATTCAAGCAGGGTTAGTCTATAAAACGCTCGATTTTTAAAGTATTTATTAACTTTAGGTCTCATACTTAATATAATTATTTAACATAAAATTTCATATGATAAATATTTAATCTCGAATATTGTTTTTTTAGATTTAATACTTAAATAAGATTAAAAAAACATTGTTTTAGTATTTTTTTATATATTTATATGATATTTTTAATTATCTCTATAATAAAAATATAAGATAGAAATAAAAATAAAAAAGATAATAAAAATGATATGACTTTAAAGTTCTTGGAGTAATTTAATTACTAAATTATAAATAGTAAACTTATATTAATTAGGGAAGTTATAAATTAACATGGATATCGTAAAAATATTTAAATAATTAGAAAAAATTACAAAGTAATACTAATTTTGTAACTTCAAACTTAAAAGTTTTAAGAGCTATAAAATTAAATGATAAATATTATAAGACATTAAGAAAATGAATTATTAAAAAATAAAATTTAAGAATTTTAATTTAATAAACATATAAAAAATATAATAAATATGAGAATAAAAATATAACATATCAAAAAATAAAAATAAAAATTAAAAGAATTTTAAATTACTAATATATATGAATTATTAAATTGTAAAAAATTAAAATGATAAAATATATATTTAAAAAATAAAATAAATATAAAAAATTTATTTTTATTTAAATATAAATAAATATAAATAAATATATATAAATAAATATAAATATATAAATTATATATATTTTTATTAATTTATATACATTAATTTATTTTATATATATAAAAAAAATAAATTTAATATTTTCTTTATCATTTTTTTAATAATTTTATTTATATAATTTTTAATAATAATTAATTTTATTTATTTATATAGAGGATAGATGATATAATCTTATTAATTTTTTAATTATTTTTTATAAAAACTATTTATTAAAAATTTAAATTCTTAAACAATATAAATCTTATAATAATGAATAAATTTTATGGAATATTAATAATATTTAAATAAAGTATTTTTTAATATATGAATATTAAAAAGCGAAATATTAAATATTAAATAATACTCTAAAAATAAATGTATATGATATAAATTTGTATTCTTGAATTAATTTAAATATTAAAATACTGATATAAAAAATCATTATATAAAATAAAAAAAATTATAATATTTTTTTTAAAAAAAATATAAATAAATAAATGAAAATAAATTTATATCTAATATTAATATAAATACTTAAAATTTTTCTAATTGCTACTAATTAATTTTAATTAAACAAATAATAAAATTTAATTTTAATTTTTATTCAAAATTATTATAGTCTATTTCTTTAGAATAAACACTTATATATATTCATTTAAAGTTTTTTTTTTTCAAAGAATAAAAAAATATTCAGCACTTTTAGACTGCTGAATAAATTTTAATTTATAAAATTAATTTTTATAAAAAATCACAATTTTTTTTTTAATTTTAATCATAAAAAATAAATAAGCATATATTTAATAATCGAAATATATAAAAATTAATTTAATTTAAATGAAACAAAAAATAATTAAAGAAAACAAATAAATAAAATAAAAATAAAATTAAAAAAAAATAATATAATATAATATAATAAATAAAAATATGGATAATAAATAAGACGTATATCTTAAAAGATAATGGTTTATCACATCAAGTAAAGGGAAATTATATGAAAACTATGATATTGATTAGAAGAAAGTATTTAATAATTTATAATTAAAATAATTTAAACTATAAAATTTAAAAATATTAATTTTTTTTTATATCTTTAAACAAAAAATATTAGGTATTAGGAAGTGGTACTTATGGAAGTGTTTTTAAAGCAAAAAAAAAAGACTCGAAAATAATAAGGGCAGTTAAGTAAATACCTAAAAGTAAAGTTAAGAACACTGAAAGATTTAAAGCTGAAATTGATATTACTCGTTCATTAGTAATTTTAAAAAATAAAAAAATATATTATATATTAATTATGTAATGACGAAATAAAAAACTAATATTTATTTATTTTTAAATATTTATTTTATTATATACATTTATTTTTAATAGGATCATCCAAATATTATTAAATTATTTGAAACTTATGAAGATGAAAGAAATGTTTATTTGATTATGGAGTAAAATTCTAATTTAAAAAAATAAAATATTATTTTCTTCTTGAAAAATTTATTAAATATAGAAACATTTATATATATTTTTTATTTTAATTAAAAATACAAAAATAAATTTTTAATAAATTAAATAATAAAAGAATATGTGAAGGAGGTGAATTGTTTGACAGAATTATAGAAAAGGGTCGTTTTTCAGAAGTAGAAGCAAGAAGTGTTTTTACACAAATAATGTAAGCAATAAACTATTGCCATTCAAAAGGAATAGCTCATAGAGATCTTAAACCCGAAAACTTTTTGTATTTAACTAAGCATGACGATTCTCCAATAAAAGTAATAGACTTTGGTCTTTCAAAGAATTTTGATTAAAAAGTTACAATGTAAACTAAAGCAGGAACTGTAAAAAAATAATATTTTTTAAATTATTTAATTTAAATAAATAATAAAGCCTTATTATATATCACCTGAAGTTTTAGATGGAAATTATGATTAATCGTGTGATATATGGTCTGCAGGCGTTATTTTATATATTTTGTTATCTGGAGTTCCTCCATTTTTTGGGGATGATGATTCTGAAATATTACAAGCTGTAAAAAAGGGAATTTATACATTCGAAAGTATTTTATTTTTTAAATATAAATATATATATATATATATATGTATAAAAAAAGTTCCTGAATTCGAAGGAGTATCTAATAGTGCAAAAGACCTAATTTCTAATATGATAACAAAACCAGAAAAAAGATTTAAACCAGATTAAGTATTAAGCCACCCATTTATGAAGGAAGAAATAAAAAATAAAAACAAATAACTTCCTTTAAACTTTAATGCTCTTAAAAACTTCACTTAACACCATAAATTAAAAAAAGTAGCACTAGCATTTATAGCTTCTTAATTATCAGAAAACGAAATTTCTGAATTAGGAAAATTATTCAGATAATTAGATAAGAATGGTGACGGAGTACTAACTATAGATGAAATAAGAGAAGGATTAGCAAATGCCGGAGATAAAAATTTAGAAGAAGTAAGAAGAGTAATTTCATCAATTGATACAGATGGAAGTGGAAAAATAGATTATACAGAATTTTTAGCTGCTACAATGGAAAAAAGTTTATATATGAAAGAAGATAAATTGCACTAAGCTTTCAAAATGTTAGACTAGGATGGAAATGGTAAAATATCTAAAAATGAACTAAAAAATGTTTTAGGAAGTATGAAAAATATAATATATATATATATATATATATATATATATATATATATATATATATATTTATATTATTATTTTTTTATTATTAGATGATTAGTAATTATCTAAATATGATGATTAATATTGGGATGATATGATTAAAGAAGTAGATAAAAACGGCGATGGTGAAATTGATTATAATGAATTTATTGATATGATGAATATTATTAATTTTAAAAAATGATATATGTTCATATATTTTACTTTTTTTTATTTATTTTATTTAATTATTCTTTTTTTTATTAAAAATATTAATATAAAAATTTAATATTTTATAAATAAATATTAATTATTATAATTCTATATAAATTGAATATTTATATTTAAAAGGCTACACTTTTATATTTATTTTTTATTTATATTAGTATTTTTTATATTTATTATTATTTTTTATATCATATTTTTTATTTTAATATAAATTTTTTTATTGATTTTTTTTTTTCGATATTCATATAATTAAAATAGACTTTACTTTTTAACTAATTTGTTTAAAAGTTCTTAAAATTTTTTTGTAGATTATTTATATAAAATAAAAAAAATATTGTATTAATTTATTCAAATTTTATTTTATTCAATATTATCAAATTTTAATATTAAATAAGTATCCATTTACAAAATTACACCAATATTTATCTGTTTTAACTTATGAGATATATAAATTTAATAAACTTAAAATATAGTAATTATAATTGTTTAAACGATTTGTACTTTATAAATAATGTTTTTCATAACCTGGTAAACATTAATTTTCTTCATAATTTTTTCTAATAGAACTAAAGTATTTACCAAAAATAAAGTTACTACTATTTTTTGGTTTTAAAAAAAACTAAGCAAAATAACTTTTTAAATAATAAAAACAAATAAATGTTATACGATATTCAAGATACAAGCTAATTTTATTAATCACCTTAACCAAAAAATTATTGAAATAATTTAAATTAAGTTAAAATTTTTCTTTTACAATTTTTTTTAGATTTTATAAAAAAAATATATGTATTTTCTATATATTATTTTTATCTTTTTTTAATTATTATCAAGGATTAAATAGTTATTATTTTAATTTATTAAATAGAAATTATAAAATAAAGAATTAAATACTTTTATAATATAAATATAATGATTAAATATTTTTTTTTAAATGACTGATAAAAGAAAATGTTATGTAGATTTAGTTGCAAAATAATATCAAAGTAGCTTATAAATTAAAAAGTTTATCAAATTATGTTATTTTATAAAAAAATAATATTGGGTGTAGATAATATTGAAAACATTCAGACTTATGAAATTATAATTATTTGTTGTATTTTTAATGATATATTGGAAAAAAAAATGAATAAATTATAAATATAAATACATAAATATGAAAATAAAGCATTATCAAATATTATAAATACATATAAATATATATTTTATGTTATTATATATTTTTTTATTACTTTAAATTTAAATTTCAATATGGTGTAAAAGACATAAAAAAATGAATATATTATGCTACATCTTCTGAATTATTACTATTTAAAATGTAAAATTATCCTTTTTGCAATAATTTTTGCATTTCTATTTAAATATGTATTAAAATAATTTTTATTTTTTACCTTGATTTATATATTTATAATTTTTTTCAACTTTTTTATAATTTTCAATAATATCATCGCATACATTACTTCCTGAGACAACCAATATTGGCAAATTGTATTTCACTGCTAATCTAGTTTCATCTTCAAAATTACTATTATCTGCAAAAAAAATATTTAAAATTTTTTGTCTTTTATTTTATGCTTTTCCAGTGTTTCTTTCAGCTAATCTTTAGATATAAATATTTTAATAAAAAATAATGATATGTGTATACCTCATAATTAATTATATTTTAAAAGCACTTTCTTAAGTCCAAGATAATTTTTTTTCAAAATCATCTTTAATATGTAAACTATAAATATTGTAAGAATATTAATTACTTAATAAAAATATATGAGTATGACAATTAGAAATTTCATCACTAGATTTCTATATAGAATTAATTTTTGGATATTTAACACAATTTTCAGGAGCAACACCAATAACAGTCAAATCTATATTATATATATATATATATAAATATAAATATAAATATAAATATAATATATATATATAATTATAAACATATATATATATACATATATATATATATATATGTATACTTATATTTTTATATATATTTAAATAAATATATACTTCTTCTCAAAGCATATTTTTCAATTCCAGTCT
Organism: Ichthyophthirius multifiliis; assembly: GCF_000220395.1. Classification (NCBI taxonomy): domain Eukaryota; phylum Ciliophora; class Oligohymenophorea; order Hymenostomatida; genus Ichthyophthirius; species Ichthyophthirius multifiliis. The sequence goes on from NW_004086422.1 coordinate 18,875, forward strand.
CAATTAAAGAATTTACTATTATAGCATCACTATTAAAACATGCCCTTGCAATACCTGCATAAAAGCTGCCTCTTTTACTTTATTAAGCAGCTATTAAATTTACTATTGGATATCCTTCATTTAATTTAAGTTTATTTAGTACATCTGTAAATGGAAATTCTTTTGCATTGCAATCATTTACTTTTACCTTTTTTATATTTTTTTTTTTTAAAAAAAATAAAATAACTAGTTTGGCTATCTTTCCTCCTGGAAATACAAAATCATATGGCTACCATAATTAAGTTTATTATTTCTCTTTTATTTATGTTGAATAATTTTAATTATCTATTATGTTTTAAGTTATAAAAATTTTTTATTATTGGTTTTCTACTTAGCTTTGTTCGTTTTCATCTGCTTAACTTTTCATTTATGTATTATGATCTTTTTTATTATCTTGATTTTCAGGATTCTCAGGACTTTCAGGATTTTCAGGACTTTCAGGATTTTCGGGATTTTCATTATTTTATGGATTTTCAGGTATTTCAGGATTTCCAGGATCTTTTTTATCTTTTCTCTATATTAATTAAGCAATATTTAATGGATTTTCTTAAGTTTCATTATTATTTTATTATTACTATTATTAATTGTTTTGTTGATTTTATTAATTATTTTAAATGATGTTCTAATTATTTTTGATTTCTTGTGTTTGCTATTTGGGTTAGTTCATTATTCTATTTTTTAATTATTATCCTTTTTAAATATTTATTATCCACAAATTTTAATTTTTTCAATTATTAAAAACAATTGGATATATATGATATTTTTATGATTAATATATTTTATATTAAAATACTTATAAAAATTTAAATTTTAATTAATTTTATTAAATATATGTGATTATTTTTAATTTAGTATAAATACAAAGATTAATCTTTATTTTTTTATGTTTATTAATTATTTAAATAAAAGACAATCTTCAAAAATAATAAAAACTATAAATAATATAAAGCAAGTTTATTTTAAGATAATATAATTTTTTTTTATATAAATTTTCTATTAACAATAATTTAAAATATATACTAAATTAAATTTTAATAAATTTAAAATATGAAAATATAAGTTTTTTTAAAAAAAGTTAAATAATTTATTATCAAAAATTTCAATTTCAATTAGCTTTTAAAATTAAATTATTAAAAAGACATTTAAAATATATAAGCAAAGATTAATAAAAAGATAACTACTTCAATAAGTATACGAAATAATAATTAGGCCAAGTATATGAAAATTAGTAATTGCAAGACAACTAATTTTCTTTAATCCCAATAGAAAAACCATAACACTTCAAAGTATTTCAAAAAAATTTAAAGATAATAAAAATCAATTATTAAATTTTAGATTAATATTGAATGTACTATAAATATTTTATATTAATAAAAATTATAAGATACTATATTTAATATATAAAAAAATAAATTGCAATAGTGTATATTTTTTATATTTACTAAAAATAAGAAATAATTTTAAAATTTCTAATAACAGAATAATTAAACTAATTAAGAAAATTAAGACAATTAATATGAAAGATAATTAATAAATAATATATCTTTATAAAGAAAGATATTAATTTTATAAAAAGTATTTAAATAATTAAAAAATATATATAAATAAAATCAATATAATTAAGTATTATTAACTTATTTTTTAAAAATATTAAAAGTAATATTCTCATTTAAATCATATTAACTAACATTAATCTTTTATCCTTTGTACTAAAACTAAATCTAACTAATTTAATTAGAATTTTTAATCTACATAAGTAATCCTAAAGCCTAAACCTCATCATCTGACATCCATTATTCTTAATTAAAACTAGCCAAAACTTTCATCAAATAATCCCTTTATTTTTTAAATCCTTTCAATTCTAATATATTTTTCTTTAAATCATCTACAGTGCCAATTTTATTTGTAAAACAATCTCCATTATAAGAAAAAAAATCATCTTCATCTTTTTAAATCTATTTCCTATACACAAATTCTTCACAATGAATTTTCCTGAAATTTTCACAAGAAATAGCTATCATAATATTCAAAAAGAAATAATTTCCAACAAAAATAAACCCAATAAAAACTAAAGGCACCCCCCACTAAAAAAATATGTCTTTCTAATTATTTTCCTTTAATAAAACTTTCAAAATCTTCGTACACCAATCATCCAAAGTAAGAATCTATATAAAACTATATACACTCCTATTAAAGTCTTCCCAAATATTTATCCCCTTAAATTCCTACAAAAAAATCAAAGCCCAAATCGCGAAAACAAACACGCAACCAATAATACCTAAAAAAACAGGAATTACAACTGGAAAAACCAAAAAGGCTCCAATTATAATTGCCCTTATTATAGTAAAAACCTTGAATAATTTTAATATTCCTCCTATACTTATACTATTGTAGATTAAGAAGTCAAAAAGATCAAAAAATAAACATATAGGACCACTTATTATATGAAAAAGCATCATGTAAGTATGTTTTTTTTCGAGTTTAAATAAATGAGTGTTATTTTAGTATATAATAAATAAATGGAAAGTATATATAAAACTTATAAAAATGTTTATGCTTTTGGAAAAAGTACTTGTTAGATTTTATAAATTCTCACAATGTAAGGCATCAAAAATTTAAAGGAGAAAAAAAAAAAAAACTAATTTTTGATATAAAGGTCCAAAGCAAATATTTTCCTTTAAAGATTTATATTTTTCAGAATTATATTATACTAATTCTTTATTAGTTTCTTTTTTTTTATTATTTTGATTAAAATATTCTTCTAATTAAACTGTATAAACTAAATTTGTAACTGAATAGTTTTTATTTTATATATTTTAAATATTTTCTTTTTCTTATATTAATAAATCATTCTTTAGTTCTTTATTTTCTTATTTTAATTCCTAGTAATTGGTTTCTCTTAATATCTCCAAAATATAACCAATTAATAAATTCCAGAAAAAATAAGCTTGAATAAATACAAATAAAATTAAAAAACTCGCCTAAAAAATACCTTTTTTTTACAATATTTCCCTTCCAATAGACCCCCAACCATCCAAAGTCATAATTTGTAACATTGTAAAAAAACCAAATCCTAAATTTTTGAAATAATAGGGATTTTCAAATTAAATATCTGAATACATATAAGTTGAAACATATGTAAATATATAAAAAACGCAAAATAGACAAAAAAAAAGTCCATTATTTTTGGAATTATGAAGTTTATTTTTATTATTATTTCTTAACATCTTTTCAATGTAAATATTTTAGATGCTCTTAATACAGCTGATAATATATTCATTTTATTATATATTGTTAATGTTATTATGTCGAGTGTTAAAGAGGTTATACTAGATTGAAAATCGAAAAATAAATAATTTTTTTAACTTATTTAGTTTAATAAGATAAATAAAAATCATATATGAATATTAGATTTATAGATAGTTCAATAAAAACACCGATTATGAAATCAAATATAATATTTTCTTGAGTTATTTTTAAAGTTGTGGATATAAAAAGCCACTATAATATTATTAATAATAAGCATAATGTTTAAATTATCTCTTCTCGACTTTTTTTAAAAATATTTCTTAAGTTTATATTATCATAATTATAATTTTACATTATATTTTTTTATTTTTTATACAAAAAAATATAATAATGATTTTTATCTTTTTATTCTTTTTTTTTTTAAATAAAATAAAATAATATAGTTTATATTAATAATAGACAAATCAAAGAAAAATAAACTAATTTAATTTTAAAATATATTGACAATGAATATTTTCGTAAATATTTTTTTTTTTTTTTTGAAACAAAAATAAATATTTTTAAAATAAAAATATAAACAAAAAAATTGAAAAATAAGTAAATAAGAACTCTATTTTACAATTAAAATAGTATAATATTAACAAAAATAGGACTAATAAAAAGATTTGATTATAAATGAGTAAACTATGTTGTATTTCAAAAAAAAAAAAACAATAAAAACAAACCATTAATAAATCAAAACATAAATATTTTTTAAGAAAACTAAAATAATCTAGAAAATTTTGATAATAACTCACAAAACTAATTTATTTAACATTAAGATATAAGTGATAGTAGTTTTGATATTTAAAGCAATATATTAAAGACAATGTAAAATAATATAAACTGTCCTAAAATATATAAAATTAAAAACTAATTATTTTCTATTTAAACAAAATAAAATATTGAATGTATTGACGTAACTAATAAATAAAAATATTTTCTAGTCTATTTTTATAATAAAAAGTGTGAAAATTATCGTCCTCATTGTGACGAATTCTAAAATTATTATAAATATAATTGCCCAATATGTTTTAGGCACTTTAATTGTAAAAAACAATTATAATTAATTATATAATATATATATATATATATATAAGTTTTGAATATTTTTATTTTTTTAACTATATAGATATTTTAAAATGTAATAATTGCTTTAATTATATTTGCATTTTTTGTTTACATGACATATATAAATGTAGAAATTTATAAAAAAATAAATGTTTATATTTTTTAATAGAAGGAAAAAATAATAAAAATTTCAAATATAGGTGTTCCTTCTGTTAAAAGGAAATACCTTTGTACGTTGATGTTGAAGAAAATGAATAAATATAAATGTAAAATAAATAAATATAAATTTTTAATAACTCTTTTTAAAAAAAGATATACTGATAGTCCTTTTAGGTAGAAATAATAATAAATAATATAAAGTAATAACAATACAAATAATAACAAAATAACAGCAATAAATTAGATACCTTTAATTAGTTTATAATATCATTTTATTTAAAATATTAATAAAAGCTATGAAAATGCTGAAAACTTAGAAGAGTCTTTACCGCCAAAAGTTTAAAGTATTCCTTTTATAAAATATTAAAATAGATTTTAATATTCATCAATAAATTAAATTGATATTTGAACAAAAATTATAAAAATAGAATTTTAAAATTAGTATATTTGTAAATAAAAATATTTTTTTTTAATAAAATATATAAATAGTATATTTTTAATTTTAAAAACATTATTAGTTTTAATTGTATATAAATTTTATATATAAATATATTATTTTTAACGAATAATATTATTAATATTTATATAAATGTATTATTAATAATTATATAAATATCTATCTATATATTATTTTAATAGATATTTTAGTATTATTTGTTTACCTAAATTACTTTTTTTTTTAAAAAATAATAATAATTGTATTATATTTTATTTGTAAATAATATATTTATTTGCTATAAAATAATCTTTCAAAAAAAAAAAAAAACTAAAATATTTAAAAAATTATGTTCAAATATTAAGAAATTATTTTGAAAGCATTAACAAAAAAAAAATAGAAAAAAAAAAATCATTTTAAAATTTTATAAACGAAAAAAAAAAAAATTATAAAAAATATATTTAATGGAATTAGATATATTAAATTAAATTCTAAACGAAACTGTAAGTAAATTATTTAAGCCTTTAACAATTACATAAACATAACCTAAGCAACGTTTTTAGCAAAAAATTAATATAAATTAATAATAATAAGTTCAATAGATAAATTAATAAAACGAAAAATAAAAAATTAATTAAGAAAAAATAAATATGAAATAAATAAAAACGTAATTAAAAACTTAAAACTATCCCAATAATTCATTAAATAATAGTTTAGAAAGTATTTTTTTTTTTAATAATCAAAATTAAAAATTTATTAATAAAAAAAAAAGATTCTTTACTACAAAATAGTATAAATAATAATTCATTAACACTAAATATGTAAATAAGTAATAATAATTCATTTGTATAAAATGATAAGAAAAATATAAAGTAGAATTTATTAAAAGAAAATCAGAATTTACAATATAAAAAATAACTATAATTATTAAATTATTAACCTGAATAAAAATAATAATAATGTTTATAATTATAGTAAAAATAATAAAATATATAATAAAATAAAATAATATAATAATAATAATAATAATAATAATAATAATAATAATATATATAATGTAATTTAACTTCTGATGAATGGGTTAAGATAGAAGCTCCGAAAAGACTTTAATTATCAATATAAAAATTAGGTTTAGAAAAATAAAAAATTAGCACTAAATTTATTTCTTAAATGAATTATGAATAACTTTAAATCGAAAAAAAAAAGTCAAATATGAACTAAAATTATATGATTAAGAATTCGAAAATTTATTCTATATTTAACCTTCTAGAAATCAAAAAGAGCCTATGAGACCTCTTTATGTTTATTATAAAGGAATAAAATAAGCTTTTCAAAAGTTTTAAAATAATTAAAATTCTTTAAATGTTGGTTGTCATAAATTAATAGATAACAAACATAAATAAGAATATTAAGAAAATAGTAATATTAATAAAACATAAAATATTAATAATAAAAAGTAAGTTGATGAAAAAATAGCTCAGTTGAAATTAAAAAGATAAATTTTAAAGGAAAAACTATAAATTTATTAAGATGAATTTTAAAAAATGCATAATAGGAAAATAAGGTACCATAAAGACATAATTCCTGTAGAATAAGAATATTAATAATATAAAGAAATAAGTAAAGAAATTTAAAAATTAGAATAAAATTTACTATAAATTTGAATGAAAAAAACATATATTATTTAAATTTTTATGTAGACATTTATAAATAATTTTTTTTAGATTTGAATTAATATATATTTTTAATTAAATTTTATATATTTTTTTTTGTTTAACCAAAAAAAAAAAAAACTACATAGTTCATAGAATTATTTTTTTAAAAATATAAAAGTAATAATAATCTAATAAAAATTATAATCTATATTTAAAAAAATGTAATATTAAGCTGAACATAACCAAAATGACTTTTATAATAATATAATATTAAATAATTAAATAGATATAGAAATATTATCAAACAACCAAAACTATGATACATTATCTCTAAAATCATTAAAAAAAGAAACAAAATATCATCCGAAAATGACATTAGAATTAGTTAAATAAATGTTTAAATAATACAAATAAAACCAAATAGGAGATGAAAGTGAAATTTTAAGTCAAATTTACTCATATACACGAAAAAAATAATTTTTTTAGAATGGTTTATAATTATTATAACCTTAATAAGAATAATATTTAAAAATATTAATAGTAACATGTAAATGACAAAATAAAAAAAAAATATAAAAAAAAAAATCAAAAAAAAAGGGAATTTGTTTGGTAGTTGCCCTGTAAATCAATTAGATTAATTATTAAAAATAGATACATAACATCATCTAATATGTATAGGTACATAAGAATGCGAAAGATCAATAGCAGCCTCTTTTTTTAACTCTTCAAAAGTAAAATGGGAAACCTCCATATAATAAAAACTAGGAAATAAATACATAAAAGTAGAATCTTCTACAATGAATGCAATAAATATAATTATTTTTTGTCATAAAAACATTTTTTATTTAATACATAGTATAAAAGTACTCAAAAAAGGGACTGGATTTGGAAACATAATTGGAAATAAAGGAGGGATAGGAGTAAGTTTTTATGTAGATAGACAAAGTTATTTATTTGTGAATTGCCATTTATGTAGTGGATAGAGTAATGTGGAAAGAAGAAATAGGGATTTTTTACAAATAGAAAATAAAATGGCGGAAATGAACAGGACGGATGATGGAGATAATAAAGGTTCGAATAAATTCGATTTCTGTTTTTATTTTGGGGACCTTAATTATAGACTGAATATGGAAGTAAAAGAAGAAGAATTTAATAATACGAAAGACTATTTCGAATTATTATAAAAGGATTAACTTTTGTAAGAAATGGATATTATTGGAGTGGGTTTTTCCGAAGGATTTATTTAATTCCCACCTAGTTATAAAATGAAACCTTATCAAAATTAATTTTATTAAGGAAAAAAAAACGGAATCCGGCTTGGACTGATAGAATTTTATATAAAAGTAGGAATTTAAATAGTATTTTTTAAGTTTCTTATGATTGCAATATGGGTATTTTCGGTTCTGATCATAGACCCGTTTATGCATAGTTTTTGACTTCAAATTCTTCTTATTTAAATAATGTTTGATTTTTTTTTTAGATTTTATAAACAAAATTAATTTTGTTTTGTTTTGTTTTTTTAAATGAATATTATGTATTATTTGTATAAATTTTATGTTTCTTTTAAATCTATTTTTTTTTTTAAAAAAAAAAAATTAATATTATAAATTAAATTTAATTCTTTTATATAAACAAATGTTAAAATATATATTTCAAAATAATTAAATTTTTAATTGATTTATAAAAAATAATAATTTATTTTTAATAATTATATATATATATATATAATATTATTTTATTTTGTATTATATAATTAATCTAAAATAATAAAATAAAATTTATAATTTCTTAAAAAAAATCATTCTTTTTAAATTTAAGAAACCTATTCATTTTTTTATAACGTTTATTTTGTCATTAAAATTGCCTCGTTAATTTTTTTATCTAAATCTTCATTATTATCATTAACTTCATTATTATTATTATTATAAAAAGGAATATTTTATTTCATTCCTGATTATATTTACGCATTTCTTTATACTTAATTATACTTAAATTAAGGATATTATTATTACTTATAATATTATTCATATAGTGGTTATTATTATTAATCAACTTAATCTTCAGTATACGGATCTTCATATTGACTATTATTAACATAGTTTAAATTTTATATTTAAGTTTCTGGTGCTTATTATCTCTCAGTTACTATATTTTATTAATTTAAATAATGCACTTTTTTTATAGGTGAAAATGTTTAAACTATATGCCTAGAAGGCACAATAGATTGTTTTTAAATTTAAAAAACTGGTTATTAATAAAATGAAGGCCTTTGTATTTAATTAACAACAGGCAAAGGTTGCAAAACAGGCCTTAAAATTTAATTTTGGATACTTTTAATTTAAATAGGATGACTATTTGAAATTTCAGTTTATTAAGGATAAAAAAGGACTCCATTTTAATAAATTTATTTATTTTCTTATTATTAAATATCTTATTATTATATATACGATTATTATTCTTATTATTGATATGGTTTTTAAAAAACTTGTTAAGGTTAACTTATAACAATAGGTTAAAATTAATCAACATAATTTTAGTTTAAAGGAAAATATTAATACTTTTCAATTTATTATTATTAAGGTTGCTATTATAATTATTATTACTATTATTGCAATTATTGATATTATTACAATTATTACTATTATTACTATTATTATTATTATTACAATTATTACTATTATTACAGTTATTACTATTATTACAGCTATTATTATTATTACAATTATTAAAATTATTATTGTTGTTATATATAACTTTATTGTTATTGTTATAATTATAAATATGGTTAACTTTATCTTTATACTGTTTAATGTTATAATAATTCATTTGGTAATTATTATTAATAAATTTATTTTGATTATTAAAGATAAGGCTATTATTATTACTAAATATAAGGTAATTATTATTATTAAATATAAGATTATTATATCTATTACTAAATAATAGGCTATTATGACTATTACAAAATTTAAGACTCTTATTATTATTATTATTATTATTATTATTATTATTATTAAATTTAAAGACATTACTCCTATTATTGAATATAAGGTTATTATTAATATTATTAAATTTAAGAAAGTTATTATTATTAAATTTATGGCTCTTACTATTATTATTAAATTACTTATACAGGCATTATAGGAAGTGATTACTTTCTTACTAAAGTCTATTTAAGATTATTATTAATATTTTAATTATTTTAACGAATTGTTTATTATAAATTATTTTAAATTTAATAAAAACTTTAGTTTAATTTTATTATTATTATTATTATTATTATTATTATTATTATTATTATTTTTATTATTATTTTTATTATTATTACATATTATTTTCCATAACTAATCTTGATTTATAAATAATACTATTTTATTATAAATCATTATTTTAAATATTTTATAACACTCTACTTTAATTTTATTACCAGGCACCACTTTCAACACTACATTAATTCACAACTGGTAGCTATTAGCTTTATTTTACTCTACTAATATTTTATTATTATAAATTAATCCTACTTTAATTTCCAAATATTATTTATTAATTATTAGCTAATTAAATAAAATCTGGTCTATATTCATCTTCAAATGCCAGCATTTATCTTATAATGGCACACAGATTTTCCGAATATCCTTCTTCTAGTCTATTTAAATGTAATTATAGTTAAAATTCGCTAATTTTTAAATTATCCCAATCATAAATATCTTACAAGTCTTTTAATAAAGCGCACTATAAAATCGTCAATCCTAAGGAAAATACGTCCTATTTATAAGAGTTGCATTATGGATTGCTTATTGCATGCTTTAAAAATACCATTTATTAAGGACTTAGGTATGTATTTTCTATTCTATTCAATGTTTTTAAATAGCCAGTTTTATTTGAATTTATTAATCCATTATCACCTATTTTAGGAACTCCTTTTTAAGTCAAAAGTATACTTCTAGGTCTTAAGTCTCCATGGAAAATTTAATTTTATTATAAATAACTACATGCATTAATTAAAGAAGTTAATAAATACCAAACATCATTTTCTGGAAAATAGTCCTTTTTATAATATATATAATTAGTATTTTTTTTTGTTTACTAAATTTTTTGTCCTATTTTTTATTTCCAATTGTAAATTATGATAATGAAATTCAAAATAAAGATTAGCCTTAAATTATGAAGAAAAAATATCATCAGAACCAATAAATTAATATCCAAGAAATTACAAAAAATATTTATTTTAAAGATTTAATCTAATCTAAGATTCATAATAAAGTTAAGCATATTCAACTTTTTCAAAAGATTATGTTTATTTTTCCATTATGTAATTACTGCTTTTTTCGGTTGTTATATGTTTGCGTTTGTGAATACGGATTTTTCCATATATTTAGTCGTTTATTTCTTCCACGAAATATGTCTATTTATCGAAATCATTTAAACTTTCGTCAATGAAATTTGATGTTTCGATGTTTTAGTGAGTATTTCCCCATTTTTTTTTATTTTATTTATATTAATTTTTTTTTTAATTTAAATTTTTTTATTTTTATTTATTTAAATATATATAATATTTAATTTTATTTATTATTTAATAAAAATTGGATTTATATATATGATTAATTTAAATATAGTAGTTTTATTATTATTAATATTTAAATTATAACATTAAAAGTTATTTTTTTAAAAAAGATTTATATATTTGTTAAAAATTATAATAATAATTATTTATTTCAATAAGTAAATTAAATAAATACAAAAATAATAAATTAAATTAATTTATTTAGAAACATTAACAAATATTAATTTTTCTATCTAAAAAATATATAATATAATTTTTTAAAAATATATACAGACATATATATTTTACATGTAAAAAAATAAAAAATTTGCATATTTTTTTTTATAAAATTCTAAAAAAAAAAAAACAGATTATCGTATTAAAACTAAAAAGTATAGAAACAATATAGTAAATGTCAACATACGTTTCATCTTTAAAATTAAATTCGTAAATAAAAAAAAGGAATATAATTATTATAAAATAAAAATAAATAGAAATACCACTATAGGAAAAGAAGAATCTAAAAAGCTTAATTAAATGACAAATTAATTATTTTCTAATAGTGATTCGTCTGAATTCAGACAACCAGTTGATTGGTAAGGTAATAATTAAAAAATAAATTATAAAAAATTGAAAAATATACAAAAAGGATTATAACTTATTGATTATCCAACAATAATTAAAAATCCAATGGATTTAGGAAAAGTAAGAGATAAATTAAAAGAAAATGAATATGTATATGTTGAAGAATGTTTAGATGACATATAATTAATATGGGATAATTGCAAAAACTATAATGCATAAGGATCTGTAAAAAAATAAAAATATATTATTTATTTATTTTTATTTTTTTAAAAAAAAGTGGATTTTTAAATTAGCGGAAAAATTAGAAAAATATTTCAGAAATATGATTAAAAATTATCTTCCTTCAATTTAATTTTAAGCATAAATAATGAGTATATTTTTTATTTCTTTAAATATCTTTTTTTCAAAAATAATTAATTAATAAACAAAAAGAAAAAGAAAAGCTTGGATAAATGAAAAAATAAGAAATTATATAATAGAATAACGAAAAAAAAGTTATTAATTAATAAAATGTATTATAAGAATAAATGACTTAAATAGAAGAATCATAAATAATTACATAATAAGAAAAGCTTTAAATTTCTCAAAAAATAAAATAATTACCAAATTAATAATTAGGGATTATAGTGAATATTATTTAAAATAATTGCATGTAAGCTTTTAAAGATTCTGATAAAGAATAGTGTTAAATACATGTAAATTTAATTGATTATGAAACTTTTAAAAAAATTAATTAGTAAATAATATTTATCTTATTATATTTTATTATATATTTAAAATATTAAGGTAAATGGATTTATGGAATATACCTAACGAATAAATTAAAAAGAAAGTAAAAACTTTGTGAAAAAAAAAAAAAAAAATTAAAATAATTTTTGAAAATAAAGTGTTATTATTTTATATTTTATGAAAAAAAAAAAAAAAAAACCATAAATTTTGCATTTTAATACAAAAAATATTAAATTTACTATTTTATTTTAAGTATACATTCAAAAAATTATTTTTTAATAAAAAAAAAGTCAATATCCATTTTTTTTTGTAGATTGAGTTTTAATAAATAAGATTTTTTTTAAAAAATATAATAATGATGTCAATAAGTATATTTGAAATATTAAAATATATTAATTTAGTTATTTTATAATTTTTCAATTAAAAATTTGTTAATAATTATAGCTTATAAATATTATTACTTTAAAAATATATACATAAATATAAAAGTATAAATAATTTATACATTGTTCTAATAATAAATATAAAAATTATTACTTAAATTATCAATATAGAAATAAAAAATAAAACTAAAATAAGTATATAAATGGCAACATTTTTCAATTTTAAGAATTTATAATCAAGCAAAACTAATATAAGTTCATCTAGTATAAATATTATTTCTTAAAATAATAACGAGAATGATACATGGTTTCCCAAATTAACTTTTAAGGAAAGAATTTTAGGATATTCGTTTTGTTTTGCACTTGGTATATTAATTAAATATTTAAATAAAATTAAAAAAATATTTAACCAACCATATTAAAGGTTTATTTTTAGAAATAATTTCATTACTTTCTTTAGGAAGATCTATTTCCAAAACAGCCATTCTTTATAGTTTTGGCAATGTAATAGCACTATTTGGGTAAAAAAATATTTAATTTTTCTAAAAAAAATAAAAATTCAAAGTACATCATTTTTAGTTGGATTTAAAAAATAATTAAAAAATATGAGTGATAAAACAAGAGCAATAACATCTTTAATATTTTTATTTTCTTTAATAATGACTATAGTTAGCGCATTAGTTTTTAAAAAGAAAATTTTAGTATTATTATTTGTAATAATTTAGTTCTTATCTTATTTTTGGTATAGCGCTAGTTATATTCCTTTTGCAAGATAAATTATAACTAATATTATAAAATCATTGTTAAGATCATGAAAAAAATATAATAAACTTTATAATTTTAAATATGTTTTAGGTTTAATATTATATATTCTTTATAAAGTAAATAGATAAAAATAAATAAGTTAAAATTCAAAAAAAAAAAATTTAAAAAAAAAAAAAATTAAAATTTTTTAAAATGAATATTAAAATACAAATTTATAAAAATATATATAATTTATTTATTATATATAAAAGAAATTAATATAATATAAATAAGAAGATAATAATAATAAAACTATTTATAATGATTATTTATAAATTGTATTGAAAAAAAATAAAAAAAATAATATTAATATAAATATTATTATTATTTTTAATATAATTATTATAATTATTATTATTATTATCATTATTATTATTATTATTATTATTTTATTATTTTACTATTAATTTTTTTTATATTTTTCATTATATTTTTTTTTATTTATATATTAAATTCTCTTATAATAATATATATTTTTTTACTTATATATTATTTTATATTATATTTATTTTTATTTTATTTATATATTATATATATAAATTTATTTTTTTAATTTTTTAATTAAAAAAATTATAATTAATAAAGCAAATTTTATTTCTACTATGTTAAAAAAAATATCAAAATTATTAAATTTAGTCTTTTCTTATAATATATCATTTATTTTTATATTTTTATTTTCCTTGAACATAATTATTATTTTAAGTTTCCGATAATAATTTTTAATATATATTTACTATTTTTTATATATTAAAAATATATCTAATTAGAATTATCTATAATAATTAGTCCGTCAGTAACTTAAATATATTATATTTAATTTTTTTATTATTATTTTCCATTTTTAATTTATTTAAAAACTTATACACTTTACATACAAGTAATAACAGAAATTCGAATTATTTTCACAAGATATATACTTATGTATTTTTAAATCAGTTTTATAAGCTTTAAAATATCATTTTTAAATAAGCGAAGATAAATTTAAAAATTTTAAATAAAACAAGGAATAATTAAAAATATAGATATTATAATAAGACAATTTATATCTTATTATTAATTAAAAATAAATTTATATAATTAAATGAAATTTGCTACCTTTATATATTTTATTTTTACTTTATAATATTTTTTTTATTAAAATTAATTTTTTTAAATTAATTTGTTTATATCTTTCTATTATTATTTTATAAATTCCCTAATTATTATATTTATTTATTTTTTTTTAAAAAAAAAGCCGCGAGCAATTATTTTTAATATTACAAGTTCTTTATTTAATAAACTAAAACAAAAATATGATTTTAATTTATAATGCATTAAAAATGCAAATATATGATATATCTAATTTTTATGTATTTAACTTTATTTTCTTAAAGATTTTATAACAAAAGTATTTTTTATTAAAAAAATTATCTTTATAAAATAAAATAATTTTATTCCAATAAAAATTTATTTTAGAAATATTTATTTAATTAAAAAAAAAAGATATTCATTTCAGCTTATGTTTATCTTTTTTATTAAAAATAAATATATTTGTTTTGTATTTTTTTATTGAAAGTCAATATTTTAAAAAATAAAAAATATAATAATTGATACGAAAATATTCTAAAATATTATTTATATTTAATCATAAATAAATATACAAGAAATATTAAATAAAAGCATTTAAAAAGATAAGACTCAAATAAATTTATAATCTTCAAAAAACTAAAAGAATTAAATAGAAGCAAATTATTTGTTAAATATTAATTTAAATATATAAATTTTATCTTGAAAATCCATAAAATGTATATTACTTTTAAAAATATCTTCAATTTTATTCAAAACCTTAATATCTTTATTTTACAAACAATTAATTAAATTAATTAATGTTTAATTTTTTTCTTTCTTATTAATTTTATAAAATAAAAGCTTATTAATAACTAATTAATAAAGTTCTTAATCTTAAATATTTTAAGAAAATATAATTAACTAAACTATTCTTTCAAAATTATTAATGCTTTAATTAACTAAAATAATTCTTTGATTTTAACTCAAATTAAACTCAAACTAATAAAATTTACTTAAAATAAATACACATTCTACACTAAAATCGTTAATTTCGAATATTTTTTCTTGAAATTCTTTTTTCCAAATAGACACATTTAATTAAAAATATTAGCAAAAACTCAAAAACTCATAAAAATTTTAAATTATATTAATTGATACATCTTATAATTTATTAAAATAAATATTAAAAAACTATTAATGATTCTCATTTAAATTTTCTAAATTTAACTTTTAAATTTATTCTTTGAAAAAAATCTTATTTTAAAAATTATTATTTTATATTTTCACAAAAATAATAATCAACTCAAAAATTAAATTTTAATCTTGAAGCAAAATTTCTTAAATATCACATAAATTAAATTCCTCCAATAAGCCTGCATTATATTTATTAATTAATTTAATAATCCAATAACCATAAATATTAATAACTTTTTGATCTTTTAAATATTTATAAAATCCACTTATTAACCTCAAAGGATTAAATAAAGACTGTTATATACTTTAAAAATAGAAATATTTTTTGCATAAAACTATAAAATCATTTTCTTATATATATTAAATATTCTAAGCAACCATATCTTCTAAATAAAATAAAGTTTTTTCATCAAAAATATTCAAATTGAAAGCTTTTAGAATGTAAATGCAATTTTAAAAAGTCGCCTTTTCTTTTTTTAGAACATTCTATAATTATCCAACTAAAAGTAAATTTACATTCCTATTAAAGTCATATTATTAATTTAATTATTTAGCCTATACTACTTATAATAAATCAAATTTATGCACATTCTTTTCAATAAAATC
Organism: Ichthyophthirius multifiliis; assembly: GCF_000220395.1. Classification (NCBI taxonomy): domain Eukaryota; phylum Ciliophora; class Oligohymenophorea; order Hymenostomatida; genus Ichthyophthirius; species Ichthyophthirius multifiliis. The sequence continues at coordinate 35,414 of NW_004086422.1, forward strand.
TTATAATAATTCCTTTTTAATTTAAACTCCTGCCTATAATAGAAATCTAACTAAAAATAAAATCTATGCAGGTGAATTATTTACATTTTGATTAATCTCTTTTTAAAAAAGCGAGTTTATTTTTAAAACTAAACTTTTATTTTGATACACTTTGACTCTTATCTTTTACGAAGTCCTTAGTATTTCCACCAAATCAGACACATTTAACTTCTCGATTTAATTTTGTATATTTTTATTCACGAACTCTTCAAATATTCTCTTATCTTCCAAAAATTAGATTAAATAAATTTTCATATTCAAATCATTAATTTTGATAATTTCATTTATAAAAAAAGGCACATAAAAAATATTATTATTATTCTATTTTTTATTCATGTAATCATTAACATCTATTATTTGAATTTATTTTCCCTCTTTTTTAAAGAAAGGTGTAATTTTTACCATATAAATTCTCAATTAATTTAAAAACTAATCCCATTTTTTATAATTAAAAATTTTATTTTTCAAAAGAAAAAAATAATTTCTTGAACTTTTTAACTTATTTAAATATTGTTAGCATTATGAGTTTGTAAAATTTTATATATATAAAATATTTCTTCTTCATCTTATTTTAAGAATTTAATAATGTTTTAAAAATTATCAATTTCCATTTTATCCACAAGATTAAACTTAGTAATAAAAATTATATATTTTAGTAAAATTTAAACATTAATTTTATAATTTTAATCATTTTTAATTAAATCTTCTTAAAAAATCTTTAAAAAATTATTGTTGAAATTCAGCAATTTTTATTCATTTATGTATATTTTATCCTAGTTTTAGGCCAAAAAATACATAAGTTCATAAAAAATGCCTTTTTTTTCTAATAGTTATTTATTTTGTGAACTTTCTTCAAATATATATTCTATAAACTTTTTTATAAGATTATTACTTTCTGAAAACTCATCACTTTTAATTAAATTTAATTTATTTAAAAAATATAGCATATTTTAATAATCATTCACATCATAAACATGAAATGCTAAAAGTAATAATTTCTATTTGTTTTTAGGTTCATTTCTTATTCCTTGAATTTTCGTTGATACATCAACTAATTAATTTAAAACATTCTTTAATTAAGAATAATCAATATATGTATTTTATAAAATCTTCACTTAAATAAGTTCATAAAAAAAATTTTAAAGTTTTTCGTTTTTTAATAAAAATCTGTTTAAAACATAGAAAATCCAACTCTTATTAATTATTTTAAATTTTCTATACTTAAACTTTATAAATTTATTAATTCTAAAATTTTCAAGCTTATTTAAGAATTTTATTTCTATAATTTTTCAACCAAAAAAATTTTCTTTTTATCTTCTAATTTAAAATAACTTACATATTAAAAGCTTTCTTATATATATTAATCATCTAAACTATTATTATTCTTAATTATTAAATAAAATGAGTACAATTGATTGCTTTCTTAAAGATTTTTAAATATAAATATTAATAATATAAATATCCTAAATCATTCTAATCTATATATAAATGTTTCAAAAAATCATCATTAATCTCAAAAACTTAATTAATTATTAATTTATTACTTTAAACATGTTCAACTTCTTCAATAAGATTTTGTTTATTTTTTTAAATAGCATTAACATTTAATTTTTTAAAAAGATTTGTATTTTATTCTATACATTTTATAAATAAATCAATATTACTTTCTTGTAAAAATTATAAAAGCTCTTAAATTAAAAAACTATCTAAATTTTCAAATTAGAATAATTAATGAGATGCTAATTGAAACATCATTAATGTTTAGGAATTATTTTTATCTGCTTTTTTATATAGATATGTAAAATTTTCATATAAATTATTTTCTTTAATTTAATTTTGGATATTTTTTATTTAAAAATCATCTAAAAATAAAAATTTTTCATTTTCATTTAATATTAATTATTTATGAATATTTTCAATATCAAAAATATAAAATAATTGTTCAATTTCGCCTCTTATTTATTTCTAAAATTAAAACCTTTTTGAATTACTTAATTTTTGATAGTATTAAAATTTATTTAAAAATGCACATTATTATGATAATGTAAATAAAAAATAATGATTTATTTTCATTTTTTGATTAAACAAAAGTAATTATATTTATTTTTAGCTTTATTTAATTTATTAACTTTTTTAATAAAACAAAATAAACCCATAATAAATTTAAATTAAATATAATTAAATATTAAAAAAAATAGCAAAATATAAAATAAATGAAAAAACTTGTATTTATATTTGAAAAACACGGATAATAGCTTTATCAAGTATTTTGCAAAAAAGAAAGATTAAGCAAGCATCTAAAATATACAGTCTCTACTTAATGGAGATATAACTTGTATAGATGCGATCCGATAAAAAAGTATTGGTTTGAGGTTGAGCTTGCTCCCTCACTAATATACCATACTATATTCCTACGCCTGGATCATATAGGACCTCATGGACCTGTTGGTTTCAGGCCAAACCATAGGAAAGGACAAACCTAAAAATATATACTTTATATTTTTTTTATTATAGACTTACACTTTTATATAATTAAATTTTTAACTTAAACATATATTATATTTATATATATACGCGTATATATTAATAAAGAAAGAAGTATTACTTTTCAATTTTTTTATATTTTATAATATATAGTTATATTATTTTTTTATTAAATTCATTATTTTTAGTTTTTATTTATGCTTTTATAAATATTTTAAATCTTTATTTATTCTGGTTATTCTTATATAATATCTTATTGTCTTTTTCTTTTTTAACCAAAAGTAATTTCTTATTTTCTATAAATATAAATAAATATTTATAATTATTTTATTTATTATAAATAAATAATAATAATATTTACTTCTCGTTTTATTTATTTTTTTGCTTTTCTTATTTTTATTTTGAATTATATATTTCTTATTTTTAGATGTTATTTCTATAATTTTATTTCGTATTATTTTGATTATTATCTTCACCATTTTTAATATTTTTTTAATTTACTTTTTCATCTATATTGCTTTTATTACCTGATAATTAGTTTACTTATTTTTTCAATTATTACTTATTTAAATTAGCATTATTTAAATTTGAAATATTTCCTTTGTAAATCAAATAAATTATATAAAATTTAAAATTATTTAAAAAAAAAAAAAATTATATATATTTAAACTTTAAAAATTTATTCTTTTGTATAATATTTCATTAAATGAATAAAAAATATTGAAATTTTCAAAATATATTATATAAAAAAAATAATATAATACCTTATTTTTTTTAAGAACTTTAAATTTACTTTAAATAAAATTTATTGTTTATTTAAATATTAGTGTTAGGCGAGATATTTTAGGAATTATTATTACCTTCTTTATTTTCATTTTTAGTTTTATGCTAGTTATTTTTATAATTAGTATGAATCAACTAATTATTTGCATTTTCCGTAGTAACAATATCATCAAATTAATTATTTTAAATTTAGTCAGACGAATTATTAGAAACATTTTAATAAGATTTTTATTTATTATTTTTATCTTTAATAATTTTCAATTATTATTATTATTATTATTATTATTATTATTATTATTATTTTTACTACTATTGTTACTATTATTGTTATTATTATTATTTTATCAGTTTTTCTGAAAAAAAGTTTGAAAGTTCTTCAATATTTTATTAATCACTTAACATATTTATACTTTTATTTTACTTTTTTATTCTATTCTAATTTTTGTTTTCTTTATTAATTTTATTTAAACTTTCTACTTATTTATTATTTGATTCTTAATTTTTTTTTTTTATTATTTTTGTTTTATTTTTTAATTATTATTATTATCATATAATTTATTTTATATATTCTATGTATTTCTATACTCTTAAATTCTTAATAGCCTCATTTTATATTCCTAACATTATACAAGATTTTCTATTCCACCTTCAACTGTAAAAAAGTCATCTATATCAGCTTCACAAATTGCTAATTATTTTAATTCTTAATCAACCTCTTCATCATCAATAAAAGAATCATCTAAACTATAAAAATAGTCTGATTTTTGATTTTTTCGAGCAATTTATTTTTAAAATGCCAAGTCTCCATATTTACTAATTCTTTGAAATTAATCTTGTGCCAATGAACGCAAAGAATTTTATTTATTTTAAATTTAATTAATTGTATCTTTGTTATTTTTTTAATCTTTATTTTTATTAAATACTTTTTTATCTTTTTCTTCAATTATAGTTTCTTCTAAATCTTCACCACTTGATATTAATTATTTTTCATTATCTAAATAAGGTAAAAAACCTTCTAAGTCTAATAATTATATATTTTATTTATTAATATTTTTATTATCCAAAAATTTAGATATGTAACAAATATTGTTATTTTCTTAATTTTCTGTATTTAATTGTATCCATTCATATTCTTGTTTTTTTATTCATTCATTTTTTTATCTTTTTTTAATATATAATTTGTTTTTGTGTTTTTAATTACTTTGGTTATTTTGTTTTGCTTATTTGTATCTTAAAATTAATGTTTTTTTGTAGTTTTAATTTTTTTATTTAAATTTTAAAAATAAATAAAAATATTTAACAATTGTATTTTTATAATATTTTATTTTAAATTTGATATTTTGAAAAATTTTCAACATATATTGATTTATTATTATTCTAATTGATAGATATTTATATTATTTAAAATTAAATAATGATACAATTGTATAATTATTTAAATATTTTATTTTTCTTATATTTAGATTAAATAGAACAATAGATTATTATTTATTATTAAAAAATATGTAAGTATATTATTATATAATTAGATAATCTTATAATGCAATTATAATAGTTAAAAAATTTCTATTATTAGAATTAATAATTTAAAAGATATAAAAATAACTATGTATATTATTTTTTTCAAATTAATAAATAATTTAAGTAAAAAAACATTATTTAATATATATATAATAAACAAAATCTATATATAAAGGTAAAAACAATTTTATTTAT
>NW_004086421.1:0-15914 GCF_000220395.1 Ichthyophthirius multifiliis
AGAAAAAATGCTAAAAATGTCTACAGGATGTTAAAAATGTAATTATATTGGTGCAATGAATGTTATGAAGGTTATTATGTATATTATGAAAATAAATCTTGCTTATAATGTGTTAATAAATATCCTTATTGCAAATCTTGTGATTATCATTAATGTAATAAATGTATAAATGGATATTAATTAAATTAAACTAAAAAATAATGTATATAAATAACTTCAGGGGGATTATCTGATGAAATTACTGAAACATAATGCCATCATTAATGTGAGAAATGCTCATAACCTGGAGAATGCTTAGAATGTAAAGCTGGTTTTTATGAAAATAAAACAAGCAAAATATGTGTCAAATGCAGAAATAAATTCAGTAATTGTTATACATGTACTGAAACTAGTTGTATTAATTGCATTTAAGGATTTTAATATGATGAGTCATAAAAATAATGCTTAGAAATCAATAATGTTGATGAAACTACTGAAATAGAATGCCCTAAAGAATGTAAAAAATGTTCTAAACCTAAAATATGTATAGAATGTTAAGATGGTTTTTATGATTATTCATTTGATAATCCAACTATTTAAACTATATAATGTCTTAAGTGTACTATTAAATTCAGTAAATGTAGTTCTTGTACACCAAGTATTTGTTTAAAATGTTTTCCTGGATATGAATATTATGATTACGAAGATAAATGCATTTAAGTTAATAAAAATGCTACTGATTGCAATGAAGGATGTACTTTATGTGGCTAAAATAGTATGTGCTTAAAATGTATGGATGGTTTTTATTAAGATTTTTTATATATATAAGACTTTAAATATAAAATTTGTTATGAATGCAGTAGTAAATTCAGTAATTGTATAAAATGTGATTCGATTTAATGCACTGACTGTAATACCGGATATAATTTAAATAATTCTTCAAAATAATGCGAAATAATCCCGTCTTCTAGATTTTTAAATTAGATTTAAGGTGATAATTAATGAAAGAATATTGATTAAAAATAAAATTTTCTATTTTAATTTGTAAAGTTTTTTAGATAAATATTGTGATAATTTAGTAAAAATTAATGAAAATAATTTAAAAATATAATAATTAATTATAAATAGAAATATATTTTAAAACAAATAAAAATAGTTTAATATTTTTTTTTGTATTAATAAATATATATATTAATTTATAATTTTTATTTCAATTGTTATAAATATGAATATAATAATAATTTTAAATAATAAAAAGAATTAATAAAAAAAAAAAAAAATTAAAATTTATTATTAATAAAAAAAAAAAAAATATTTATAATTAAATTAGAAATAAAAATTTTATTCATTAATAATATATTAAATATATTAAAATTATTTTTAATAAATTATTAATAAACTAATAATAATATGAATAAAAAAAAAAAAAAAATATTATGTATATAAATATAAATATATAAATATATAAATATATATATATATATATATATATTTATATACAATTATTTTTATAATTTTTAATTTAATTTTTTTAACTAATTTTTTTTTTAAATTTTAATTTTATTTATGATTTAAAGAAAAAATATAAATAAATAGATTTTTTTTTTTTAAATAGAAATAAATTTTATATAAAATTCAAAAATATTCATTTTATAATTTTAAAATTTTTATTTTCTTTATTTTTTAATTTTATATTTCTTAAAATTATTTAATATTAATATTGCTATACTTTTTTAGAAATTTATTAATATATTAATTAATCTTTCTTTTTTTTAAATTTAATCATTTAATAATTAATTAAATAACAATTATAAATAATATGTAAAAATATTGTATATTTATGTTATTAAATATATTATAATAATAAAATTATTGTTTTTATATAGGAAAAATTGCTTTTTAGAAACTAAAAAAATTATTATACTTTAGAAACTTTAAAAATAATTAAAATTATCATAAAAATAAATTAAAAAAACCAAAATCTAATAATAATAAAAAAATATATATATTATTATTTAAATAGATTAATAATATAATAATAATATATTTATTTATATCTATTTATATATATTTATATTTTTTTACAAGACAATATAAATGAATATTATATTATAAATAAAACAATAAAGAATTTAGATAAAACAAAATTAAATATATTTTTCATGTAAATTCATTTTTTTTTTTTTGAATATACAATCATTTTATATAATTTGCTTTCGTAAATATTCTTTATTTATCTCTATATATATTTATAATTTTTTTTTTTCATTATAATAATTTTTCTATTTCAGGAATCATTTCATTAGGCATTTCTTTAGGAGTATAAAACCTATGAACTTTTCCTTCTTTATTTATTAAAAACTTTCCGAAATTCCAAGGAATGTTTTTAGCTTTTTCTGTTGCAGGATCATATAAACAACTATTATTTCTTAAATACTATAGTTATAAAAAAAATTAATTTAGTATATATATTATTATAAATATATATTACTTTATAAACTTCATGAGAATTTTCTCCATTTACATCCACTTTTCCAAATAATGGAAAATCTACTCCGAATTTAGTTATTACAAAATCTTTAATTTATGGAGGATCCCAAGGTTCTTGACTCATAAATTAGTTAGCGGGAAATGCTAGAATAGTAAATCCTTAATTTCTATTTTAATTAATATTTATATGAATATATTATTATTTTTACTTATATTTCTTATACAATTGCACTAACTATAAATAATGGTCAGAAGTCAATCCTCATTTACATGCTACATTTACAACAATTGCAGCTTTATTATGTGAAAATTCACTTAATTTTCTAAGATTACCATCAATGTCAACAGCTTCAAGTGCCCAGAGATTTTAGGCACTTGTTTTTAGTTTATCTTATCCTTTTTTTTTTATTGCATTATATAATAAACCACCCATTATTCTTATCTTATATATTTAAAAAAAAATATATATATATATTATTTTATTTTATTAAAAAATATTATATGTGTATTTATAATATATATAAATTAAAAAAATATATAAATATTATATATATATATATATATATATATATATATATATATATATATATATATATTTTATTTTATTTTATTTTTCTATTTTTTTTTTATTATATTATATATATTCTTTTTTTTTTCTCTTTATTTTCTTTTTTTTTTCATAATGGAATTATTTCAAATATACATTAAAATAATTTTCTTAAAAATTGTTTTATTTAAAAATTTATATAATTTTAAATATTATATAATTTTTATTATTTATTCATTTACATTATTTTATTACTATTTTAATAAATTTTATTCTTTTTTATAAAATATATTTATAAAAAAAGAAACTTTGTATATAATTTGAATTCTGTATAATAAAATATTTTTTAATAATAATATTTATTTGTAGTATTTTAAAATAGTAGTATTTAAAAATAATAAATATTTTATTATATTATTTGCTAAAATATATTAATATTTTTGTATTTAAATTAATATCTAAATTATTAAATATCTAAAATATATAAATTTTTTTAATAATGAATGATAATAATATTAAATTTAATTATACCTTTTGCAATCATAGATAAAAAATAAAATAAAATTTGTAAAAATATATTATATTATCTCCTTCTTTATCAATTATAGATTTATATAATTGATACATATAAAAAAAAATAAGATATATTAAAATATAAATCAGTAAAAAAAGATTATATAATAATACAAAAATAAAAATGTATAAAAAACTTAAGCAAAATTAATTATCTTAATAATATTTAATATATATAAAAAAAAAAATTATTATTTATCATAAAATTAATATATATAAATAAAATATATATTTATTTTAATAATAAGTAATTTTTAATCATTCTAAGTTTCGATTTTTTGTTAGCCATTTTTTTTGTAATTAACTATACTATAATATAATTGTAATTTTACATATTTATTAACTAAAAATTTTATAAAGTTCTAATAAAATTATTTATTTATTTATTCAATTTTTAATATTATATAAAATATTACTAAACTTTCTTTCCAGAAAATTATAAATAAATTAAAAATATATATATCTAAATTATATATGTATATTTTTTACCTTAAAAATTTTATGATTATTAAGTCAATTTACATTAATTTTTGAAAATACAGTAAATTATATCCTAAATATAGTATTTTTTTAAAAAAAATTAGTACCAATGTTCTTAATTAACTAAATTGATTACAAGATAATATAGTAAATCTTTTAATTTTATTTTAAATATATATTCAATTATCTATAATAATATATATATATATATAAACTTATATTTATTTTTTAAATTAACTAGTTGTTTGTAAATATTTTCTGTTATAACACATTAAGAGTCAAAATTTATTACTTAAGTAACTTTAATTGTTCAAAATACATATAGTTTTCTGATATTCTTATTAAAATCTGGAGTTTTTTAGTTAACATAAAATTGAATTATTTAATTAAAATTAATCGTACACTTTTTTTGATAAATCAAAATATGTGAAATTTAATATTTGTTTAATTTGAATTAAGGTTTTAGTAAATAATTTATAAATATGATTATGTTTAAATAATAGTATAATATTATTTTATACTTATTGTTTAATATTAATATTATAATTTATATATATTATAATTAATTTAAATTATTAATATTTTCATTTAAATTGATTATCTGTTTATATTATAATTTTTTTATTATTATTTCCTTCCTATTTTATATTTTTTATTTTAAATTATATCAATAAATATAAGTAACACAAATTATTATTATTTATGTTTATTTTTTTTTAATATTTTTAGTTAATTATATAATATTTCTATTTTTTTACAATTTACATTTTTATTATTTTATAAATATGTTATATATATATATATTTATATAGATGTAATTTATTTTATAATATATTATTTTTAAAAATTATTATTAAAATTTAACATTTAAACGAAAAACAAACACATATATAAATATTAAATTTAATTATTTAATATCAAAAAAAACATATATGATATTTTTTTTATTTTATTAATTAAATTTTCGATTTTTTATTAATTAAGTTAAATAATTTGTATATATATTATATGTTTTTAGGACATTTTTTATATTACTTGATTAAAATAAATATAAATATAAAATATTTAGATTTCAAATAATTAAAAAGTTTATTATAAATTTTTTAAAATAATTTACTTTTATATTTTATATTAATAAAAAAAATTTATAATTATTATTAAAATTATAAACAATTTAAGTTTTTTATATAATAAAAATTTACAATTTATTAAATAAGCAAATACAAATGTTTTAAATTTTAATTCGAAAGCATATATTTATTGATGTTGTTTTGCAAAATAATAGTTTTTAAAAAACATATACCTTTTAATTTATTATTAATAATTTTTTATATTAAATTTTATATTATTATTAATGTTATTATAATTATTTTATATATTTAGTATAGTATTTTATAATAAATCTCATTTGCTATTGTTTTTTTAAGAAATATTTATTTAAATTTATAATCTCATTAAACATTATTTTTCTTTAAAAAGTTTAATTTATAACTTCTTTTTTCTCTATTATTAATATAAATTCTATTAATAAATATTATTATAATATAAGTAAAAAAAAAATATTATTTTTGTTAATTATAAAGAAAAAACATATTTAAAAATATAATATAATATATTTATTTAAAACAAATGACTTTAATTACTTATGAAAAAAAAAAAAATTATTAATAATAAATAAATATATTTAAAAACAAAATAAAGCTTAAAAAAAAAACTTAAAAAAAAAAAAAAACCAATATAATTAAAAGGTTTTTAGAACTGAATAACTTTACAAAAATCTCTTACTATTCAAATCATTGCCAAATAAAATTCACACATTCCTAATGGATAATATATTAATTTCTGACCCTTTTATAGAATCTAAATAAGAGTCCACGTAAGCCCAAAAAATAAAATCCTAAATTTCTACTGACGATGAGCCTATAACTACAAATTAAATCCAAGAAAACTATTTTTCATCAATAATACATTTTCTAAATGAAAAAGTTCGTTTGAAAAATTAAACAAAAAATACTTTTTATTTCCCTTCTTCTTATTTATAATAAGAAAAAATACACAAATTTACTTTGTGTAAAAAATAATGCTTGCAAACTTAATTTGATAATTCTAATTTTATATATTTTGAATTTAATTAACATGAAATTATTACCGAAGATGACATAGAGGACCATAAAAACACAAAAGAATAGGTTGTAGTTTACAATATTACAGTTTTTAAATGTAATAATTTAGCTAATATACATTAATAATGGTAATTTTAAACTAGATATTCACTTTTAAGGTAATTGCATTTAAAATTGATTAAAAAATTTCAAAATTTAAAAGGTTTTCCGGAAAGAAAATGGTTTTAAAATAAAAATTAGGAATTTATTTTGAAAAGAAAAAATTAATTGCAAGCTTATTTTAATAATATTTGTAAAAGAAAAGATGTTGTTAATTCAAATTTATTTTAATATTTTTTAGAAGAAACAAGAAAAGTTTAGGACTTAGATGAATTTATTTTATGAAAAAGACATCATCTTTTTTATTATATATATTTATAAATAAAACGAAGGATATTAAAAATTTATATATATATTATTATAGAATTTATGAAAATAAAAATTATATTTATTATGAAATCTTAAATAAATATATATCGAAAAAAAAAAAAAAAATTGTTATTTTAATTATTTTTATTTTTTTTATTATAACATTTAATTTTTATTTTTATTTTTATAAATTAATATTTTTAAATATTTAACTTTTTATTTTTATATAAAAAATAGAAATGATTTAATATTTTTTTATTAAATTATAATTAAATTAATTTAAAATATGATTATGATTATGAAAATTCTATTTTTATACGCATAATAATAATAAATTATATTATAAAAATAATATAAGCAAATAATATTAGTATTAATATAAATAAATAATATTTTATATTTAATTATAAAAATTGAAATTTTTTAAAAATACATAATTTAATAACTCTTTATATATATGTATACAAATCATATATAGTATATAAATAAAATCATGCACTTTCCTATAGTCTCTAATAATTAAGCAAACTTCCAAACTCTTTATCTATCATTATTTTTTAAAACCCTTATTTTTCCTGATTTTCCCCTTCTTAATTTTTCCCAAATCCACCCCCTCCTGGTGTCATAATAATAATCCTATCTCCTTTTTAAACTACTACAGTATTTTTTCCTCCTAAATTAACTATTTTTCTATCATTCTAAATATACAAATTCAATCCTTTTTTCCCCTCTCCTCCCCCTTCTAACCCGAATGGTGCAAAAACTCTCCTTTCACTCAAAATACTACAAACAATATTATTTTCTAAAAATTAAAACTCTCTCACAATTCCACACCCCCCTTTAAACTTCCCTTAACCTCCACTATCTTCTCTTACTTAAAATTTCCAAAGAATAACCGGATATCTCCTCTCTAAAATCTCTATATCAGTAATTCTAGTATTCGTCATATGACATTAAACCGCATCTTATCCATTCCACCCGTTTCCGGCTCCCGCTCCGCCACCTATAGTCTCATAATAAGACATTTTTTCGTTTCCAAAAGTAAAATTATTCATACATCCATAAGATGCCGCCTAAGCCTTAAAAGCCTTCAAAATCAAATCTGTGATTCTCTAAGAAGTTAACACATTCCCCCCTACGCACGCTGCATCTTCTGACGGGTTTAAAATCGAGTTTTTTGGAATATATATAGAAATACCTTTCAAACATCCCTAATTTAATGGAATTTCTTCATCCACAAGGCTTCTAAGGCAATAAATAATAGCCGAAATACAAACTGAATATGGTGTATTTGTATTCGAAAATACCTCTAAGCCAGTATTTGAAAAATCAAAATGGGCTTTCCCGGTCTTTTTATCTATAGTCATTTCTAGACATATAGGGGTACCATCGTCCATATATTCTATTTCTTGAACTTTTTCGGGCAAAAGACTTTTTTTAAGCATGTTTTTTACACAAGTTTCTGCATATTCCTATATAAAAATCATGTATTTTTATACATAAGCTAATGAGTATTCATTTATTAAGTCTAAAAGTAAGCATTTCCCTTTATTATTTGCAGATATTTGGGCTTTTAAATCCGATATATTGTCTTCTATGAGTCTACAGTTATTTTCTTACAATAAAGTTCGGATTTCAGTTTCTTTGAAAATTCCTTCCTAGTCAACTATCTTCATTGTTTTTACTGCGAGACCTTCATCAGTTAGTTTTTTAGAAAAAGGAGGCATACTTCCAGGCGTAATACCACCTACATCAGCATGATGGCCTCTTGAAGCTACAAAAAAAGCTGGTTGGAGACTCTATTCGGTAAAAACAGGTGTTATGACAGTAATATCAGGCAAATGAGAGCCTCCAAAGTTTGTATGATTTGTCATTATGACCTCTTGACCTTTCCAATTTGGGTTATTTTATATTTAATACTTCACAGATTCACCCATAGAGCCTAAATGTACAGGTAAATGTGGTGCATTGGCCACTAAATCCCCTATATTTGAAAACAAAGCACATGAAAAGTCCAATCTTTCTTTAATATTAGTAGAAATAGCAGTTTTTTATAATACACGTCCCATTTATTCTGCTATATTCATAAATCTATTTGAAAAAACAGATAATTAAACCGGATCAGGTTTAGAAGGTATTACTTGTGTGTGTTTTTAATTATTATTTATTTAAAAAAGATTTTTTTTTATACTCAAATTACCTTTTCGTGTTATTATGCAACTCCAAAAAGGCTCTATTAAAATTGTTGAAGTCTCATTTATAATTAAGGAAGGACCTTCTAGTTTAGTGGAAGGTTATAAATCTTTCATTATATATATAGGAGTTTTTTATTTATAGACCTGTTTTTCATTATTATTAAAAAAATAAACTTCTCTGTATTATATTTTGTTTTCTTAAGGAGGTTATTTATATTCAGAAAAAATATCAGAATCTTCCATTTATTCTTTATATTATTATTATTGCTTTTTTTAATAAATAGTCCTCACTCTGACTAAATCTATAATAATGCATCTTTTTTGCAATAAAAACCCGAACTCTTGCTTATATTTCTTCTCATAGATATCTTTAAGCTCCTACCAAACTATACTTTCTTCGAATCTAATTTACAAAACTGTGTCTGTTCCATCATATCTCATCCCTAAAAATTCCTCATTAAAAAAAACCCCATCATTAGCCAAAAGCCCATCTTTTTAGAACTTCTCTTCATTTTTTTTCCTCAAATCCTTCATTTTTTCCACTAAAACCTATTTTTCCACCAAAACCTACCTCAAAAACTCCATATTGACGCTCTCGGACCTATCTTCGACTTAATCAGCCTCCTATATTCCAAAAGCGGACAAGATACCTGCAAACTTATGTATAAATATTTACTAAATACCTAAATTATCCGCTATAAGACACGCATGTTATCCCCCTGCACCCCCGAAAACCGCTAAAACCTCTCCTTTAGGTTCACAGCCTTTCTATTAACTCAAATTCCTTATAGGTCTGCACATACTTTCATTTGCAACTTAAATAAATCCATTTGCAATTTCGTAAATGCTCATATTATTACAAACTTCGAAATTCTCATTTTTCAATTCTTCGAATTTTTTAAAAGTGTCTTCAATAAAAAGACCTTAGTCTTATTTTTCTCCGAAAATCTTTGGAAAAAAATCCCTTTAAAGTCTCCCTAAAACCACATTAGCATCACTAATTGACAAAAAACCCCCTTTCCCATAGCAAACAGGCCCTGGATTGGCTCCTGAAGATTCCGGACCTACCAAAAAAGCTCCATTTTTGATAAAAAGTCTTGATCCACCACCTGCTGCTACTGTATTTATATCTAAATGGGCTGTCTGGATCATTACTCCTGCTATTTAGCTATCATATATATGTTCAAATCCTTCTTTTTTAGAATATCGGGATACATCAGTTGATGTACCACCCATATCAAAGCCTATAATGCCTTTAAAATGGTCATTTTTGTCTATTAGAAATCTCGAAGTATTCACAAAACCGACTACCCCACCCGCAGGCCCAGATAATAGAGATTTAGAACCAGTAAAATGATTAAATTAGCATAAACCGCCATCCGATTACATAAAAGAAAGAGGAACTTTTTTGAAATTTTCATCAAAAGCATTTATAAAATTATTCATATATTCAACAATAATTGGATTTAAATAAGCATCTAAAGTAGTTGTATATGCTCTTGGAAGCATTTTTATTAAAGGCAATACTTTATGCGAGAGTGAAATTTATTTAAAAAAATTCATTTCTAAGGCGATTTTTTCAACTAAAAGTTCATGTTAATAAAAAGTAGGAGAATGACAAAAAACAACCGAAATAGACTGAATTCCTTAATTTTTTAATTCCTGGAGTTTTTCACGAACTTCCTCTATATTTATTTCCTTTATAATCTATATATATTCATCCTAAGAAGTCTTTGATTATATTATATTATTATTTTATTATTAATTTTTATCTTTTTTCCCTAAAATAATTACTCTCTCGTCTATTTCTATTACTTTTTCATATATTTATGGATATCTCTAAATTCTTAAATCAAATATATTCGGACGAGATTAATTGCCTATTCTTAATATGTCTTAGAAACCTTTCGTTACTATCAAGGCTGTCCGAGCCCCTTTTCTTTGTAATAAAGCGTTAGTGGCAACTGTTGTACCTATGCGAATTTCTTTTATGTTTTAGGATGGAATTTTATCATTTAAAGAAATTTCTATGTTTAAGTTTTCTTATAATATTTAACGGATGCCTTCATTTGGACCATCTCCATATGTATTATTTTCTGATAAGACTTTTTTTACCAGATTTTTTTGATATATTTAATCGTTGTATATATTACAGTATATGTCTGTAAATGTTCCTCCACGATCTATCGAAAATTCAAACTACATTATTTTAACAGTTTTTATTTTAAAAAAGATATTAATTAAAATATTTTCTATTTTAAATTAATAAATAATAATACATAAATAAAAAAATCTTTAATTAAATTATTATAAAGAATTATACATTATATTTAAGAATAGATAGAGTTTTTTAAAATATATTATAATAAATTATTGATATAACATTTTTTAATGAAAAATAAAGGGCAAAGAATATAAGAAAAAATTTAAATGAAATAAATAATATTAAAATTAAACATTATTATTGTTTCATTTTATTTTTTTTCTAAATCATATCTTTATATAAAATTGTATATATTTAAAGAATAATGCAAAATATAAAAAAAAATTGAATTAATAGATAGAGAAAATAAATATATAATATTAAAAAAAAAAAAAATACATGTTTTTATTCAAAAAATAAAAATTATATAAAAAACGGCTTAAAACATTCAAAAAAATTATATAAATATATATGTACATATAAAAATATTTATAAAATAATATATATATATATATTTATTTTTGTATAAATATATATATATTTTTTAATATATATAAAAGTATATATATTGTATTTTTAAAACCTAATTCTTATATTCATTTTTATTAGTTCAAAAATTAAAAATAAAATGTATTATTTTTTTTTAAGTTATTCAAAAACATGAAAAAAATTTAAGTTTAAATAATACAGTAAATATAATATTGTATTTAAATATATATATTTTATAAATATATATATATATATATATATATATATATATATATATATTTATTATATACTTATATTTTATATAAATACATATAATTATTTTAATAATCATATATAAGACAAGAAAATTAATTAGAAAAAATTAAATAAAAACAAAATCAAAAAATAATACTTAAAATGTTATCATAATTAAAACACTTTTAATTTTTAAAGCAAATTAACTTTCAAAAAAAAATCCAATATAATATTATATCAACTACTGAATTTCATCAATAAAAAAAGAATCTATCTAAATTCAAAGTTTTTTTAAAAGAATTTTTATTATTAATTAAACAAGGTTCAAAAGATACATATTATGACTCAAAATGGTTATTTAAATTAATGCTAAAAAAAAAAAAAGAACATTACACAGGATTTGAATTAAGGAAAAGTTCTTAAGTAAAAATTGATTTGTTGAAATTTATTCCTTTCTCCTTTTTTATAATAGTACCTTTTTCGGAATTTTTACTGCCTTTTTATTTAGTTTTTTTCCCCAATTCGATTCCTTCTGAGTATACTTTTGATTATAAATATGATTAATAAATTGAGAATTTAGAAGAGAAATAGAGATTGTCACATGAGTATTTAGATAATATACTCAAAAATCATTTTATGAAAAAATGTGGAGCTAATCCCTAAGATTTTTTGGAAGATAATTTATACAAATAGCATTTTTTTAAAAATTATTCAACTTTTGAGGCTGACGGATTAGATTATAAGAAGATGAAACTAGAAACTTTGCATAAAATTTGTTAATTTTTAAGTATGGAATATATATCGGGCACATACATAGTATCTAAGTTGATATAAATAATATTAAATACACCAATATGGGTTTATAATACGATGTTTTAATTTATTGATAAGGATAAGCATGCTGAATATAAAAAAATTCATTTAGAATTTGATTTTTTGCCATTTAATTATTTAATTAAATAATTATTAATTTTATAAATTAAAAGACATTTAAAAAATATTAGAAAATAAGATGAAGCCCTATTTAAATTTGGATTCCATGATAGTAGTGGACATTTAATAACCAATTTTGCAAGAGAAAGGGGAATGGTTACTATTTCGTGCTATGAAACTTTAAAATATTATATAATTAATAATTGGGTTAATGTATGTATAAATAATAAGTTTAATGATAATGATATTCTTTGGTATGCAATTATAAACTATGAATTTTTAGAAAATGCTAATTATGAATAAAATTGATTACTTTAAATATAAATATATAAATAATTAAATAAAATACATTAATTTTTTTTTTTATAATTTACTCTTTTATTTTATTTTTTTGTATTTTTATCATTTAAATAATTAATTGCATAAATCGATTTATTATTATGATTATATTTAAAAACATAATTATTAATAAAATAGTGTAATATGTATAAATCTTTATACTATATCATATATTATTCAATACAAAATAATTTATTCTGAATTAAAAGATTAAAAACTTAAAGTAATATTATTATTAAGAAAATATAAATATTTTCAATATGCAGAACTTTATATATTATTTCTTATTAATATAATTCCCATTAGATTATTTTCAATACTATAATATATTAAGGTTTCTTTTATATCTACATTTAAATGATTTACTTCTTATATTTTTTTATTTCGATTAATTTTATTATCTATATATATTCAATCATACAATTATATTATGACAAATAATATTCAATTATTCCTGATAAAAAACATATAGTATCGATTATGCAATATAAAAGTTGAAAATTAATTTACAATATAATCATATCATCTAAGGATATATTTTTATTTTATTTTTCCTTTTTGTTCTTGATCTTATTGTTTTTCTAAGAATTTAATTGAAAAATTATAATAAAATATATAAATTCTTTTATAATTATATAATTTATTTTAATAATTTTATTTTATTATTTATATATTAAATATATAATAATATAAATTAATTTATTTTATTTTTATTTTATTTTCATATATATAAATTAGATTATAATAATTTTTTTTTGAAAATAAATTTATTAATTTTACAAAAAAACAATATAATTTTTTTTTATAATTTATAATTATTATCATTTTTTATAAGTTAAGATATCATTTACATAATACTCGTAATAACTATTATATAAAAATATTAAATAAATTATATTTTATAATTGAATAAAAATGTAAATATTTATAATTATATATATTGTAAAAAAATAAATTTATTTACTTTTTCAAAATCATCACTAATATTAATATATATAAATTTAATAAATAATAAAACGAAAAAGTATCATTAATCATCGCCTTAAACATAATTTAAAAATCTAGAAGGCGGGATTATTTCGCATTATTTTAAAGAAATATTTAAATTATATCCGGTATTACATTTAGTACATTAAATCGAATCACATGTTATACAATTACTCAATTTACTACTGCATTCATAACAAATTTTATATTTAAGATTTTATATATATATAAAATCTTAATAAAAACCATTCATACATTTTAAGCACATACTATTATAGCCACATAAAGTACATCCTTGATTGCAATCAGTAGCATCTTTATTAACTTCAATGCATTTTTCTTCGTAATCATAATATTCATATCCAGGAAAACATTTTAAGCAAATACTTGGTGTACAAGAACTACATTTACTGAATTTAATAGTACAACTAAGACATTATATAGTTTAAATAGTTGGATTATCAAACGAATAATCATAAAAACCATCTTAACATTCTAAGCATATTTTAGATTTAGAACATTTTTTACATTCATTAGGGCATTCTATTTCAGTAGTTTCATCAATATTATGGATTTCTAAGCATTATTATTAAAATTAATCTTATTAAAATCCTTAAATGCAATTAATACAACTAGTTTCAGTACATTTATAACAATTACTGAATTTATTTCTGCATTTAACACATTATTTACTTGCTTAATCTTAATAATATCCGGTTTTACATTCTAAGCATTCTCCAGGTTAAGAACATCTCTCACATTATTGAGGACATTATGTTTCAATAATTTCATCAGTTAATTCTCCTGAAGTTATTTATATACATTATTTTTTATTTTAATTTAATTAATATCCATTCATACATATATTACATTAATGATAATCACAGGATTGACAATAAGGATATTTAATAACGCATTATAAACAAGATTTACTTTAATAATATAGATAATAACCATTTTAACATTCATTACAACCAATATAATTGCATTTTTAACAATTTTGAGTACATTCTAAACATTTTTTTCTACTGTCAGAATAGTAGCTGCAAAAGTGCATTCATTTACGCAAATATCTTTAATACTTACTAATTTACTTTCCTCACAAACAAAACATTAAGTTAATTTATTAGGATTACACAAGGAACAAGGTAATTAACACAAAGTGCATTTCTTTTCTAAAGTTAATCTAAATCCATTATTAGTATCACATTGAGAACAGGTGTTAGGATTATCTTATTAAAGACATCCTTAGGAAAGCTTCTCACAAGCTTAAGTTCTTAATTTGCGAAATATCCAAAAGGACATTAACTTAAACACTACATATTATAATAAAAAAAACCTATTTTACAAGTAACACAATGATGCTAATTATTTTTTTAACAAATTTTGCAATTTCCTTAACATTTATTTGACCAAAGATATTCACAAATACCTAAAGTTTAATTATAAAAATATCCTTATTTCTCATTACATTTATCAATACACTATTTTTTTTATAATAATGTCATAAACTAACATCTAGTACACTCATTAGCTGAAGGTCCTGTACATCTAGAACAATTGACATCACATGGTCTACATTTTTCAGCCCTTCCAAATAAACCTAAAGGACAATCTGGTTTACAAGTATTATCTGGATTCAAAAATTTGCCTTAAGGACATGAGCCTTCTACACAGGTTTCATTATCAACTACCCGGAGCATTAAATAGAACAATCAACTCCTCCGAATCCGGCTTAGCAGATACATTGACCGTTTACACAAACTCCTTTTTCGGAACAGAAATTTGGACATATAGAAGTATAATTACAGAATCTATCGAAATCTTAAGGACATGTGATTTAACCTTTAGCTTATTGGCCACTTGGATTGACATCCTTTTTTATATTTTATTCCCCTTATCTACATACAACTGTTTAATTAATCTCAGAAAAA
>NW_004086421.1:15935-31548 GCF_000220395.1 Ichthyophthirius multifiliis
ATCTATTTGGATATAACTTATTAAATTACATCATCTATTAATGCTTCAGATTTTACAACACCTATTCCATCATATTCGAATGTACATTACTCTTAACCATTTTATTTAGGAAATTCAGGGTATTCAATTGCACTATAACAAGCGTTTTCTAAGAAATCGCAACCTTTTCCCCAGAATATATTATCTGCCATATTCTCATTTACTTCAGGGTAAAAGCCTGTGTCTTTCAAAAGAGCAATCATAAATATAGAAAGAACACTATTATATACTTCAGTTCCAACCATAATTTCATTATAAATAACAGTTTTTTCCCAATGAGAACTAATTGTATATGAACCACCCTAGTTTATATATATTTTTTTTAATATTTAAATATATACTTCATTTTCAAGTTGCATACCTTCAGCTGAAGGACAATTATAATATTTTATAGTTACTTCTACTACATTTTTGGAAATTAAAATAGATGTTTATTTTCCTCTAATAATATTTGTTTTTAACAATTTATCTTTAAAGTTAGCTCTATAAGATTTTCCAGTATCAGGATCTATCCAATAAAACATTGCGTAATCTGAGAAATCGAGTATATGTAAAATTTCATGAATAGTTATTTTCAAATCACTCTGAAATTTTGCAAAATCTCCACCACCTAATGCTTTCATCTTTGCTAAGTTAAATTAAATTATTCCGAAAATAGGTCTAACATTTATTCCAATAGAAATTACACAATAAGTGGAACCTGTAATATTTTAATTTTTTAATTAATATAAATAACATAACTGTGTAAATCGCAATTAGGAACTCCTATTGTTTAATCATTTGTCGGAATTTAAAAGCCTATACATTTACTAGAAAAATTTTTAGGGTAAATGTTATTTTATGTTAATGGGTACACTTTCAAAAGTCTTTAGAAATAAAGTTTGGATGTTTCCATAATATCTATTAAGTAATTTTTTTATTAATCTGTTATACCTTAATCTACTTAATTTAGCTAGGTATAATCAATAGTTATTCTTATAGGTTTTACTGTATTATCTGTTTAAAGAATGCGTTAATCATGGTTTATTTTTTCAATATTTTGATAAGTTTCTTGCATTTTTTCATAGTGATCTTGAATTAATTTACTTTCATGACCACATTTATGGCGTGAATAAATCAATTTAACTAATATTAAAATACTAATTAAAATTAGTTTTTTAAACATTATTTTTTATTTATTTTTATATTACTTTGAAGAAGTAATATATATACTTAATTTTTATTTATTAGTTTAATATTCTTTTTTTAAAAAAATTTTATAATCATTAAATTTAAAAAGATATTTTTTTCTGATTTTTTAAGATTATTAATATATTTTTTATATTATTTAATTTGACTTTTTATTTTAATTATAGCTAATTTAATTTTTAATGAATCTAATATTTTGTAAAATTATTTATAAATAAAAATTATTTAAAACACTTTTTTTATTAATTGATTTTGAATTTATTATTAAAATTTTCATTTTTTTTTAAAAAAAAATGTTATTTTATGTTTTGAAATTCTTAAAACATATAAATATATATAAAATAAATATAGAAAAATAATATATTTTTATTTATCGCAAATAAAAAATAAAATTGATAATAAATATGTAATATTATATAATATATTAATAGATTTTTTTTTAATAATTTTAATTATATTATTAAATTTTTATATATAAAATAAATTAAATTTATATTTTTTTGAATTTTTATAATTTAAATTTTTATATAAAAGTTATTAAAAAAGCAAAACAAAAACATTATATGAATTATTTTTATAGGATATGGATAAAATTAATTTATTTAATATATTTAAACTATAATTTATTTATAAATAAATTAAATTATTTAATTTTTTATAAAAGATTTTTTTTTTAATTATAAAAATAAATTTAGTTATATTATAAATATCTTTAACAAATAAAAATATGAAAAAAAAAAATTAGTAAAAAAATAAAGATTTAAATTTATATTATTTAATAAAATAAGATTTCAAGATTAAATGTATAAATAATTTTGTTTTTTATAAATTAAATTTTAACATAATTATAATTTTTATATTTTTAAAAAAATAAATATTAATGTATTATATTAATTTAAAAAATAAAAAATATATAAGAGAAAATAAATATTTTATTAGTTTTTTCTATTTATAAATAAATTAATTAAATATATGATAAAAAATTAAATAATTAAAAAATAAAAAAATCTAATATTAAAAATTTTAATATGTAATAGAAAAAATAAAATAGAAATAAATATAAAAGGCATAATTATATAAAAATTTCAAATATATTTATATAAAAAAAAAATTATTTAAATATTATTATATATAAAATATTATGATATTAAAAAAT
Source organism: Ichthyophthirius multifiliis (assembly GCF_000220395.1). Taxonomy (NCBI): domain Eukaryota; phylum Ciliophora; class Oligohymenophorea; order Hymenostomatida; genus Ichthyophthirius; species Ichthyophthirius multifiliis. The sequence continues at coordinate 18,319 of NW_004086421.1, forward strand.
AAAATATATTATTTTTATATAAAATTTAAATGATTAATTTCATATAAACAATAAATATTATTATTAATATATATATAATTATTATAATAAATATTATTATTATTATTATAATTAATATATATTTAAATATATAATTTTATATTTTCTACTTTTTAAAATATTTTTATTGTAATATTTTTTTATTTTAAATTTTATTTATCTAAATAATTTTTATTTTTTTTATTTATACTTTTTTTTTTTAATATAAATTTTTTTCGAATTTTTTTTTTTTTATATTCATATAAATATTTAATAATGTATTATGAAATAAAATAAAACTTATAAAATTATTTCCATTTCTTTATATCTTACTTAAAATTCTCATTTTGTTACTCTTGTCTTTGCTAGATTACTATATTTTATAATTATTGCATATATTTTGTAATTTGATTATATTTTTTTTTATATGTATTTTTATTTAAAGAATTAAATTAATAACAAATTTTTATGTATGAATAATTTCTTAAAAAAAAATACTACATTATTTTTTTTTTAATATATTAATTTTATAAATAATTTAGAAATTATATTAATTGAATAACACAAAATAAAAATTATAATTTTTTATAACTAAATGAAGTAAATATTTTTTATATTTATTTAATGTGTTTATTTCTAAAAGATTATCCAAATAATTTTATATAATAATGATTAGTAAATTTATATTTCTGTTTTCCTATAAAGTTTGTTTTATTTAAACAATGATTAAGCTTAAATAAATAATTTATGTATTGTTTTATTCGTATATATTCATATATATATATTAAAGTAAAAGTCTTAAATATTATTTTGTTATATAAATTCGGATATTTTGGTTGCAATGTATTTTTTTATTCATATTAACTAGAATGAAGGAAATATTTCTAAATTAAAAAAATAATTATGAAGTTTATTTTGAAAAATTAAAATTTTAAGTTAAGGCTTAAAAGAATAATAAATATTAAAAAATAATTAAGATAAGTCAGAAATATATAAAAAATTTGAATTTAGAAGAAGAATAAGAAGCACATTAAATATCAAAAAAATTAAGTACTTGAACCCGAAAAATCCTTGAAGTTTTATTATCCAAATAAATTTTATCAATTTCTAAACATAGAAATTCTAAACAATTAATATTTTAAGTAAAAAATATTTATTTTATAAATTATTATCATTTAATAATATATTATTTATTTTTTATATAAATATGTTTTTAATAAATAATAATAATTAAAATATTATAAAATAAATTGCATAAGAAATTTTAAAAAAAAAATTTCATATAAAAATTTGTTGTAAGAAAATTTACATTTGAACATATTTTAGAAATAAAAATATTAAAAAGAATAAATAATGAATCTTTTATTTAAATTAAATAATTATGAATATTAAAGATTTAATTAAAATAAGTATGTTTTTTTTATAATATAATAGATATCGATATACTAAATCTAGAAATCAAAATAAAATTATAAATATAATTGATTATAAAATTATATAAATAAAATTTAAATTTGAATTAAAAATATATAAAAAAAAAGTTAATTTAATATCATTTTATTTTTAAAAATATTAAATTTTAACAATTTATATGGTTTTTGTGAAGAAATAATTTACTGTTTATTATATTCTAATTTATTTATTTAGAATTGAAATATATATTTAAAGGTTTATAATTTTATTTACAAATTAGATCGAATATATTTTTTCTATAGATTTATTAATTAATAATCTTTATATTATTTATTAATATTTTGTGTAAATATCTTAACTTTTTTAATTATTAAATTAATTCTTTTAATTTTTATTTTTAATTTAGCTATTTTTGTTAATTGTATTTATATGAAATTTTATTTTGATTATAATAAAGATTTTCAGTTTTCTATTTATTTTTATTTTATGTTTAAATATATAATTTAAAGGCTTCTATAATATTATACGCTAGTTTACATTATGAAAACTTAACGAATCTTCTTATATTATTAAATTAAAAAGATAATATTTTATTATTAAATAAATTTTAGTAATTACAAATTTTCTTTTTTTTTTAATTCTTAAATATTTAAGAATACGTTTTTTATTTTATTATATATACATCCATAATTGAAAAATATTCTATAATTTATTTGTTTATTAAATACTTTTTGTTAAAGGTTATTATAAATTAATGTTGTTAATTAACTAATAAAATATAACATTATTAATAAATAATTAGTAAAAAAAAATTTTTTGTATTTTCATACGACTTTAGATTTATTATATCAATTGTTTTCTAAAACAAAAAAATTTATCGAATGTTTATAATTTAGTAAAAACTTTATGTAAAATGAAAATATATATATCTTAATTATGTATGTAAATAAATTTATAATAGAGGACAATAGTTTTTGAATAAAAATAATATTTTTATGAATAATACTAATAAAAAATATATGTAAATTTGAAAAATAATTTTTATATTCTAATTAATTATTCAACAAAAAAACTTATGAATTATTAATAATATAGAACATTATCATAAAAATATATTTCATAATTTTTATATTATTTAAAATAAATATATTTTATATATATATATATATATATATATATATATATATAAATTTAAAGTATCATATAAAAATAAAAGTTTTTTAAAAATTAAAATAAAATTAGTAAATAATAATAAAATATATCATAAGTCAAATAAATATAAATAAATTAAGTAAATAAATTTAATACAAATTATATATATTAAAAAAAATATAAAATTAATTCATATATAAGAAATATTTAAATATTAAAAATATTTATAAATATATTTATGTGTAATAATATTTATATAAGGTTATATTTATAATTTATATATTAATATATATATAAAATTGTATTTATTAATATTTATGTTTTATTATATATATATATATTTATATATTTATATATTTATATATTTATATTTTTATAAGTTTATATATTTATATATTTATTTATATTCTATTTTTAATATTTTTGTTTTTATTTAATATTTTTTTTTTTCTCATATACAATTAAAATTTTTATTCAATATTTTGTCTTATTCTGATTTTATCATATAATATAATATTTAATTTTTTTTTTTTTATTTTTTTACTATTTATTATTATATATATTATAATAAATCTGATATTTCATTTTTTATTATATTCTAATAGCTATTTTTAAATTTTTATCTTTTTTTTTTATAGTTGATAATTATTTAAAATTTATTTTTATAGAAATTTCAAATAATATTTTTGCTTTTCAATTATTTAATATTTTTATGTCAATTAAAAGATTTGATTAAATTAATTCTATTTATTATTATTTTTATTATTCGCAATAATTTTGATATTAAATATTTTATTATTAATGTGATTATATAGTTTTCTTTATTTGTATTTAGATATATTTTTATTTTCACCTTTATTTTTTTATATGAATATTAGTAATATTTTTTTTTTGTGTTTAATATTTTAATTTTATTTGATATTATTCTCGATAATATTTCTTTTTTAGTTTTTAACTATATTTTTATATTTTTCATTTTTAATTGCTTAATTAATTATTTAGTTCATCTATTTTATTAATATTTACTTATTTTTAGTTTAAATAATTTTTAAATATTAATATATTATTTTTTATTTTTAGAATAATATAAGTATTTTTTCTATCCAAATTTTATTTATGTATTTCGAATAAGTTTTATTCAGTATATTATTATTATTTTTAAAATTAATTTATTTATTTATTTTTTATTTTATTAAATCAAATGTTTGAATTTTTATTTTTTTATTGTTCTTAAGTTTTTATATTAATTCTTTAATTTTTTTATTATTTATAATTTAAAATTAATTATTTATGAATTTTATATTAAGTTATAACTAAAAATATAATTGGATGGATAATTTGACTTTATTTTTGTTATGTTATATATTTATTAATTTTATTTAAGTTCTAAATTTGTATAAAATATTTAGATTTTTTTTACTTAAAATAAAAAAATGTATTCTTTTTATTTTTTTAATTATTTATTTAAACAATTCTTCTATATTTTATATATATTATATATAATATTTAATTTTTTTAAGAGATATATATAAATTTTAATATATTTAATGCATTTTAAATAGTCTTTAGTTTTTTAACATTAAATCTAATTCAAATAATATAAAACTATAATTATAGTTAATTAAAAAAATAAAATTAAGAATAAATTATATAAATTAAAAAAAAAAAAATATTAAATTAAGAAAATAAAAATATTTATTATTTATAAGTATAAATATTTATATTTAATATTATAAAATATATTTAATTTTTTTATTAATTAAATTTTGTTTTATATAAATTTAATATATTAATAAATATTAAAATAATTAAATATTTATAATTTATTTTTAATATATATAGTTTATTAAATATGTGCCTTTATATTTTATTTTAAATTGATATATGATAAATATATTATTTTAAATTTTTAAATAAAATATTTATAATTTTGATTGAAAATATTATTTTATAATATTAATGTATTAATATTTTAAAATAATAGGTATTTTGAATAATTTTATATTATTAAATTATAATTTTTTTAATTTTATTGGATATATAAATAATTAATTTTTAAATTTTATTATTTTTGAATTAAAAATTACATTTAATAAAAATGTTTTTTAATATCTATTTTCATTAATTATCGCCTTAAACCTAATTTAAAAATCTAGATGATGGGATTAATTCGCATTATTTTAAAGTATTATTTAAAGAATATCCAGTAATACATTTTGTGCATTAAATCGAATCACATTATATGCAATTACTAAATTTACTACTGCATTCGTAACAAAGGTTATATTTATAATTATATATATATATAAAATCTTAATAAAAACCATCCATACATTTTAAGCACATACCATTTTAGCTACATAAAGTACATCCTTAATTGCAATCAGTAGCATCTTTATTAACTTCAATGCATTAATCTTCGTATTCATAATATTCATATCCATGAAAACATTTTAAGCAAATACTTGGTGTACAAGAACTACATTTACTGAATTTAATAGTACAACTAAGGCATTTTATAGTTTAAATAGTTGGATTATCCACTGAATAATCATAAAAACCGTCTTAACATTTTAAGCATTTTTTAAATTAAGAAAGTTTCTCACATCCCTGAGTGTATTCTATTTCAGTACTTTCACCTCCTTCTTAAGTAAACGGTACACATTATTTTTTAGTTTAATTTAATTAATATCCATTCATACATTTAACACATTAATGATAATCACAGGATTGACAATTTGGATATTTATAAACGCAATATAAACAAGTTTTATTCTCATAATATAGATAATAACCATCATAGCATTCACTGCAACCAATATAATTACATTTTTTACAATTTTGAGTACATTCTAAGCATTTTTTTCTATGATCAGAATAGTAGCTTGCAGAAGGGCATTCATCTACACAACTACCATCAATACTTACTAATTTACTTCCCTCACAAACAAAACATTAAGTTAATTTATTAGGATTACATAAGGAGCAATCTAACTAACACAAAGTGCATTTCTCGTCTAAACCTAATCTAAATCCATTATTAGTATCACATTGAGAACAGGTGATAGGATTATCTTATTAAAGACATCCTAAGGAATTCTTCTCACAAAATTAATTTTCTTAGTTTGCGAAATATCCAAAAGGACATTAACTTAAACACTCCTTATTATTATCATAATAAAAATAACTTTCTTTACAAGTAATGCAATAATGCTAATTATTTTTTTAACAAATTTTGCAATTTCCTTAACATTTATTAGACCAAAGATATTCGCAAATACCTAAATTTTAATTATAAAAATATCCTTATTTCTCATTGCATTTATCTACACACTAGTTTTCTTACAATAATGTCATAAACTAACATTTAGAACACTCATTAGCTGATGGTCCTGTGCATCTAGAACAATTGCTATCACAAACTTAACATTTTTTAGCACTTCCAAAATAACCTAAAGGACAATCTGATTTGCAAGTATTATCTGGATTCAAGAATTTACCTATAGGACATGTGCCTTCTACACAACTATGATTATCGACTACCCCAGAGCATTTTATGGAACAATCAACTCCTCCGAATCCAGCTTAGCAGATACATTGACCCTTTACACAAACTCCTTTTTCAGAACAAAAATTTGGACATATAGGAGTATAATTACAGAATCTCTCATAATCTTAAGGACATGTGATTTAACCATATGCTTTTTGGCCACTTGGATCGACATCCTTTTTCATATTTTATTCCCCTTTTCTACATATAACTGTTAAATTAATTTCAGGGAAAACAACAGATATTTCAGAAGCATCAGAGGAACACTTGTATTAGTGACATCTGAATTTATCATAATACCATGAAGATTATGACTTTGTAGCTGTAGATTAGAAACATTTACTTTGAGTTGAATAATTAGATAATTTATTCTGTTCATCTTGTTTATCTTCTTATTCAGTTACACTATTAGGATTTGTACACTATCTATTTAGATATAATCTTATTAAATTACATCCATCTACTAATGATTCAGATTCGTTATTACCTATTCCCTCATATTAGAATGTACATTACTTTTAAACGTTTAATTTAGGAAATTCAGGATATTCAATTGCACTTTAGCAAGCGTTTTCTAAGAAATCGCAACCTTTTCCTTTTCCCCAGAATATATTATCTGCCATATTCTCGTTTACTTCAGGGTAAAAGCCTGTGTCTTTCAAAAGAGCAATTGTAAATATAGAAAGAACACTATTAGATACTACTTCAGATCCAACCATAATTTCATTAAAAATAACAGTTTTTTCCCAATGAGAACTAATTGTACCTGAATTACCCTAGTTTATATGTATTTTTTTTAATATTTAAATATATACTTATATATACTTAATTTTCAAGTTACATTCCTTCAGCTGTAGGACAATTATAATATTTTCTAGTTACTTCTACTATATTTTTAGAAATTAAAATAGATGTTTATTTTCCTCTGTAAATTTTTTTTTTTAACAATTTATCTTTAAAGTTAGCTCCATAAGATTTTCCAGTATCAGGATCAATCCAATATTACATTACTCTAACTGAGAAACCGAGTAAATGTAAAATTTCATGAATAGTTATTTTCAAATGATTCTCAAATGTTGCCAGATCTCCTCCAAATTTTTTCATGTTTGATAAGTTAAATTAAACTATTCCGAAAATAGGTCTAGTGATTATATCACTCGATATTGAACAATAAGTGGCACCAGCAATAACAATATTATTTTTATTAACATAAATTACATATATATGTAAATCTGAATTAGGAACTCCTACTGTTTAATCTTTTATCGGAATTTAAAGACCTAAACATTTACTAAAAATATTTTTATTGAAAATGTTATTTTATGTTAATGGGTACACTTTCAAAAGTCTTTAAAAATAAAGCTTGGATGTCTCCATAAGATCCATTATATATATTTTTTATTAATCTGTTATACCTTAACCTAACTAGGTATAATCAATAGTTATTCTTATAGGTTTTGCTTTAGTTCCTGTTTAAAGAATGCGTTAATCATGGTTTAATTTTTCAATCTTTTGATAAGTTTCGTGCATTTTTCATAGTGATTTTGAAATTCTATACTTTCATGACCACATTTACAGTTTGAATAAATCAATTTAACTAATATTAAAATACTAATTAAGATTAGTTTTTTAAACATTATTATTTTTTATAATATTTTAAGTAATTTATTTTATATATTTAATTTTTATTTATTGGCTTAATCTCTTCTTTTTATTTAAATATAAAAATTAAAATTAATAAATATGTTTTTGGTTTTTATAGATTAAAAATTTAATTTTATATTACATAATTTGACCTTTTTTTTTTAATTATAATTTATTGCATTTTGAAAAAATCTAATATTTAGTAAAAATTAATTTTAAATAAAATTATCTATTATATATTTTTAATTTGTAAATGTTAATATATTTATATATAAATTTTCATTATTTATTATTAATATTTTTATTTTTATGGTTTGAAATTCTTTAATATAAATAATATAAAAAGTATTTAAACATATATTATAAATAAAATATATATAAAAAAACAAATGTATTAAATTAAATAAAAAATAATTATATATATGATATATATTACATTATTTTAAAAAAATAAAATATATATTTTAAATATATTTTTAAATATATAAAATGAATAAAAAAAATTATATTTATAATTAAAAAATTTAATTTTTTAAAATATAAAAAAATTTTATAGATGTATTATATTCTAACAATATATTTTATAAATGAATTAATTTTTATTTATAAAAAAATAGTTTTATATAAATATCAATCTTATAAAAATAAAAAAACATATTTATTTGTATGAATAAAACTATATTTTATTATATAATTATTAATTATTAAATTAATTTATAATAATATATCAAATTTATGTAAAATAATTTTTTTATTACTATATTTTAAATTTAAAGAGTTTTTTATATTAATAAAATTAAAAGAATAATAAATTATTTATTAAATTTAAATCTTTTAATCTTTTAAAAATAATATATTAAAAATAAAATTAAAAAAAAAAAAAATATTTTTTATAAATAGAATAAAAAATAAAATATATATTAATTTATATATTTAAAGATAAAAATAATAAAAAAATAAAAAAATTTAATATAAAAAAAATATATATAAAAAAAAAAAAAATTTATATATATATATATATATATATATATATATATATATATATTTATAAATATTTTTTTTATTTTACTCTATTATTATATTTATATAAAATTTTTATAAACATACATACTTTATTTTAATTATACTTTATTTAATTTATTTTTCTCAATATTTTTTAAAAATAAATGTCTATTAAACAGATCTTTAAAATTAATTAATACTTAATATCTATTTTTTTTATTTAATTCTATATATTTAATCAAATTTTTCTAATTTATAATACTTTGTATTATAAATTTATGTTTTTAATATTTTTTTTTTATTCTAATAAACTAATTGCTATTTAGAATGAATTATATAGATTAATATTTATATAAAACTTTTATAAAAGTTATATATTAATTATAAGATAATTAAATAGAAAAAGATTTGTTTAAAAATATTTAAAATATAATAGAATTATATTGAATTTATTTTATTTATAAAAAAATCTAATTATTTTTATATTTATATAGAACTTAAATAAAAATAATAAATATTAATCATAATAAAATATTATAATTTAATAACCATACAATTATATGCTATAACCATATAATTATATGCTAATTTTTAATAACCATAGAATTATATGCTTTTAGTAAAATAATTGATTATGAATTATTTTAATAATAAAATATATAATAAATAATATAAAAATTTAATATAATTTGTAAATAATAACAATATATCAATATTAATGTATTTCTAAATTGAAATTAAAAATTTAGACTTTTTAACTTAATAAATATAAAAAAATTAATAAATAATTTAAAAAAATAATAATAATACATCAAAAACAACTTATTCTAAATACATAAATACAATAATGATAGAAAATTATATAGATAATTCTAAAAATAATAAGTAATAAATTAATATTTAAAACTTATTTAACTTCAAAAATAAGTAAATATTACTAAAAAAATAACACAAATATTTAATAAAATATTAAGACAAAAAATTTAAAAAATATAATTAATATATAAAATATTATATATGATTAAAAATATTTTTAGTATATTAGTAAAAATATTTAACACACCAACAAAAAAATCATTACTAATATTCATATAAAAAATAATGATAAAAGTAAGAATATATTTAAACACAATTAATACACTCTCTTTCGATCAAATTAATTATAAAATATGTAATATTAAAATTATTGCAAACAATAAAAGGTAAAAAAATATTAACTAAATTATAATAAACATTTTTAAGTGTCCTAAAAAAATAATAATATTGTGGTAAGCAAAAGAATATTATTTTTGAAAAATCTAAGTTATTCTAAATTTTAGATATATATAGACTAATAAAAATATTACTTTGTTTTAAGAAAATTATAGAATTCTCAATATAAAAATAAATAAAAATTGTAACACAATAAAAAAAAATATATTCTAAAAAAATTAGCTAGATATAATAATATAATAAAATTTATAGAAAAAGAAAACAATATTATAAGAATATTTTATGGTATAAATTCAGAATCAGATATAATAATATGAATTGATTAATTAATATTCTATGAAAAAATAAAATTAAAAAATAAAACCAAAAAATAATATATATATAATTATAAATATAAATATATATAAATACTTAAAATATATAAATTTTTAGTTTTATATATTTTTAATATATTATATTATATAAATTCATTATATATAAATATATTATATTCTTTATTTATATATGTTTACCTTAAAATAATTAAGGCAATTATTATTTTCTGAATATACTGTTTTAATATATATTAAAACTATAAATTTTAATATAATACTTATAGAAAATTTAATATTTACAAATAAATTATTTAATAATAAAAAACTATAATTATTATTGTAATTTAATAAAATAAAATAATAAGAAAAATAAAAATAAAAATTAGAAAATTAAGTTTTAATCAAATTTTATAATAATATAAATATTTTTTTATTTTCTTTTTAAATAAAATACAAATTAGAATTTAAAATTATTATTTGTATGTATAAACTATTAGTTTATTATTTTATACTTATATCTATACATAATTTAGATTCATTTTACATCACAAATTTCTAAAGGTAATTATCATTCGACAATTTTTTTTTTTTGAATTTGACAAAAAAAGATATTCTAAATCTAAAGTCATATGAAAATACAAAAAATATTGTTTTTACAAAGTATTTATGAATAATGCTATATTTAAATTAGTTAATTAACATAAAATCATAATAATAATTAAGAAAGATATATTCATCAAACGAATAAATCGTAAAATATTTTTTATTTATGGATTACTCTATAATTAATTAAAATGAAAATTAAATGTTCAAAAATGAAAAGAAAAAAAAGAAAACAAAAATTTGTAATTACTAAAATTCATTAAAGCAAACTATACTATTTTTCAACTTAATTATATAAGAAGATTCACTAAATGTTCATAGTGTTAAAAACACATAATATTATTGAAGTCACCAAATTATATATTTAAACATAAAAGAAAAATAAATAAAAAACTAAAAGTCTTTATTATAATTAATATAAAATTTCAACATAAATACAATTAACAAAAATATCTAAATAAATAAATAAAAATTAAAAGAATAAGGAAATAATCCAATAATCAAAATAGTAAAGATATTCAAACAATATATTAATAAATAATATAAAAATTAGGAAAAAAATAGAATTAAAAATTTTTCAATATAAAATGATAAAAAAAATTATAAACCTATAAATATATATTTCTATTTTGTATAAAATAATTAGAATATAATTAAAGAATAAATTAATATTTTAAAAATAACATAGAGATTGCACCAAATTTAATATTTTAAACTTAAATGTGTATATAAATTATAATTTTTTTTATATTTGTAATTCTAATTTAATTATTTTTTAATAAAATTTTATAAATAATTATTTCTGTTAATTTTATATTGATTTATAAATTTAGCAGATAATTATCATTACAAAATCACTTATTTTATTTCAAATACAACTTTTTTATTATAATTAAATCTATTTTTAAAAAAATTATTTAAATTTAAAATAAATTTTACATTTGATTTAAAAAAAAAAATACATTTTCTGTATTTGGAAGTTGATAAAATTTATTAATATAATAAAATGTTTTTGATTTTTCAGGTTCAAGTATTTAATTTATTTTTTAATATTTAAAGTCCATATTATTTACTTCCAAATTCGCATTTTATTATTAATTTCTGACTTATCTTCAATTTTTTAAATATTTCTTATTCTTGTTAAATTTTCTTTTTGATTATTTAATTTTTAGCTTGAAATTTAAAATTGTTCAAAATCAACTTTATTATTTAGAATAAAAAAATGACCTTACAACCCAAACTATATCAAAATTTTTATAATATTTTTAAGTCTTTTAATTATTATATATAAAAATATAAATATAAATTATTGAATTAATATATAAATTAATTATTTTAATCTCAATTATTGTTTAAATAAAATAAATTTTATATTGGTTAGAAAAAATATATAAACTAACCATTATTATATTAATTCTTTAAAAACATATAAAAATTAATAATTAATAATTTTTTTTTGTATTATTAAAAAATATAAATTTCATAAATTGTTTATAAATTTAATATTTTTTAAAAAATTATGAAGTATTTTTTTTACGAGAGTTTTTTCTTTGCAATAATGTATTAATTCATTTTTAATCTTTAAATAAAATTATATATAAATTAATATAAAATAAAAAAATTATAAAATAATGCAATATTTTTAAAATATATACATCACGCAAGGAAATCAGTAACATAATACGATTCTTTATTAAGATTTTGTGGAATAGAAACAATTTTTTTTATTTATGATAACACAGCATAAATAAATATAATTTTTAAAAATTAATAAATATAATTTTTAGTAAAAAACATGAATTAGAAAAATATATAAAAAAATAAAATTATTAAACATATAAAAAATTAAAAAAATAATACAAATATAATTTTATATATTTTTATATATATTGAGGCTAAAAATATTCGATTAAAAATTATTAAGATAAGAATAGATTTAATTAAAAAAAATTGCGATATATAAAAATAGTTGTAAATATATATATAAAAAAATATCTAAAAGAAAATATAAATTTATATTGAAATAATTATTTAATTTTTCTAAACATTATGCATATAAAAACTTAATTTTAGTAATATTAATAATAAAAATATAATAAGTAAATGATTATAATAAGAGGATAAAAAAAATTTAAATAAAAAGATTATTATATATAAAAATATATATATATTATAAAATATAATATATAATATATAAAATATATAAATATTTATATATTTATATAATTTTATATATATATAAATATTTTTCTATTTATTTTAATAATATGTAAATTTTATTTTTTTAATACTGACATTAAAATTAAATTAAATAATTTTTTT
>NW_004086420.1:0-86089 GCF_000220395.1 Ichthyophthirius multifiliis
AAAAATAAAATATTTCTCATTTTTATTTATTAATAATAATAAATCAATTATTAAAATAAAATAAAAAACTATGTATTATAATTATATTATTTTTTTGTTCTTTTAAAAATATATTTTTATTTATTTATAAAAAAAATACTAATTAAAAATAATATTTTTTAATTATTATATTTTTCAAAAACACATAAAAAAGAAAAAATAAATTATAAAAAATTTAAATAATTTTAAAAATAAAAAATAAAAAATATTAGACAAAAACTTAATATCTATTAAAAAAAAAAAAAAATACCATGAAAAAAAGGAACTAAAAAGCGTAATCTTAAATTGTAGCAAATAACTTAAATTTATTATATGATGAGCCTTAAAAAATATTTACTGAAAGGCCATATTTAGCATAAAATAATTAATAAATTATACTAAATACCGAAACTGATTAAAAATTAATAGAATCAATATCTTTAGAAGATAATAGATTTTAAACACGGAAATAAACATAAGACGAAATTAGAATGAGGTAAACTACAGAAGATAATCTTAATAATAATTTATTTAAGAGTATTCGACTTTTACATGATGATAAAGTTGTACATACTAATTCTAAAAAAGAAAACGCTGAATAGAAAATAAATAGTAGTCATTATATAATATAAAAAAGTATCTATTAAAAAACTGCAACTAAAAAAGACTTTACAAATGATATTTATTCATAAAAAAAGATACTCTTATGTCTAAAGGAAACTATCAAGATGTATTTCCTTTAATATATGGTAATAATACTTTAATAAAAACAGTAAATAAAACGAATTTAATTTAAAGAGATATTCTGGCTTCTTTAGGAAGGAAAATGCAGATTTTCAAATTTATTTAATAACTTAGAAAATTCTAGCCTTTTAAAAATATGAACTATTTAAAAGATTATTAAATAAAAATTATAAATGATCTTGCATTTACAGATAAAAAAGATACTCTTAAGTAAAAATCTAGAATTTCGTAATAGTTTATAAAAAGTATATATACTAAATATCAACATATTGTTTCTTAAACGAAAGAAATTTTTAACAAAATTAACACTTATAGACCTAAATAAAAATCTTTTTTGTCGAAAATAAATTTAATTCATCCTTCTAGTAAGCTAATGCAAGTTTGGGAAAATTTTCATTGTTTACTAATTATTATTTGTACTTTTTTGCTTCCTATTGATGTAGTATTAGAAGTTAAATTTGTTGAAATATATACTAATATTTTTTAATATTATATTAAATTCTCTTAAATTTTTTTTCTTATTGATATTATACTAAAGTTTAATACTTAAGTATCTTATTAAGGCAAAATGATAAATTCAAGAAAGGAAATAGCTAATATATATTTTAAAACGAAGTTTGTTTAAGATTTAATAGCATTAGCAGCGGTTTTTACAGGTATTATATTAATATATATATATATATATATATATATATATATATATATATATATATATATATATATATATATGTATATATATTATTTTTTTATAGAATCTTTTGATTTATCTCGTTATATATAACTTCTTATAATTGTAAAATATTATACTTTAACTAGTATTGTTAAAACAAGATAAGATGCCTTTGTAACTAATTAAGATGGAAACTATTAATATATTCTTTAGTTATTTAGACTTTTTTTAAAAATATGCTTTATTGGACATTTTTTTTCATGTGTGTTTTTATTTATTTTAACTATTGAATAAAAATTAGGCTATTAAGGTTGGATTTAGAAATTCGAAGAAAAAAATCAATTATTTTGGTATGAGAAGTAATACAATTTCATAATAAAGATATATATACATATAAATAAAAATATATTTATAAATATATTTATATATATATAAATATATAATAAAGGTATATTTATTCTCTTTATTTCTGTGTTACTACTATGACTACAGTTGGATATGGAGATATAACTCCAAGTAATATAGTAGAAGTTGGATTTGTAATAGTATCATTAGTAGTTTTATGTAATGATATATATATATATTTATATTTTAAAAATTTTAAAATAAATTATAGCTGGTGTATATGCTTATAGTTTTAACTTTATAGGCATGATAGTGTAAGATATGAATAAAGAAAAGAAAAAATTTAAGAATGAATTATGTCTTTTAAATTATTATATGTTAAAGTTAAATATAAATAAAGACTTGAAATATTAAGTTAGAATGTTTTATTAAAATTAGCAAGGAGAAAAAGAAGATATTTCATTTGAAGATGAAGAGAATATTTTGAATAAACTATCACCTTTTCTACGAGAATAAATAATAATTAATTCAAACACATAAATTTTGAAATAATGCGGTAGTCTTTTTTCCCAATTCACTTAAGAGTTTATCGAATAACTATGCCTATGTATGGAAAAAGTAAAAATTTTAAAAGACGAAATTATTTTTAGGCCTGGAGAAATTTAAAATGACCCATGTTTTTATTACATTGAAGATGGGTAAATAGACTTATTTATAGACGATCCGAAGGTTTCTTATTATATTTAGTAAAAAAAAGATGAGAATAACTAAGAAATTAATTAAATAACAGGAAATAAAATTGTAAAAAGTTTAAAAAAAGGTGAATATTTTGGAGAAGTGAGTTTTTTTATGAATACGAAAAGATCCATAGGAGCCAAATGTTCGAAATTTTCGAAATGTTATATTATTTAAAGAAGTTAGTTTATAGAAATTCTGAAATAGTTTCCAAAAGATTTCGAAAATTATTGTATGATGAGAGACAAAATTATTTTCGATGGAATAAATATGTTAAAAGGTAAATGTTTTTCTTGTTAACATGAAGGACATAATATAAATGATTGCCATTTATTACATGCTAAATTTGATAAGGAAAAAATACTTTTAAAAGCGAATTTTAGAAATAAATAAGTTAATTATGATGGCTTTTTTAATAGAAATAAATAAAATAAATTGAAAAATTGCATTATTGAAAATTATAATATTGTATAAAAAACATTAAGTTACCGTAAATATATATTAAAATAGAGATAAAAAGGAAAAACTTTTTCTGAAAATTTTAATGAAGAAAACGAGGAAAATACGAATGTGAATAACCCTTATTAAAATTTAGAAATAAATTATGACTAAATGAATATACATAATTAATTTTAATAGGATAATTAAAATATGGAAACAGAAAAATATGAAATATAAAAAAGTGAAGATAAATTAATATATATAGATTCAATATGTTATAAATCAGAACAAAAATAAGGATTTAAAAAAAAATCATCATTTAATAAATAATTTAATAATGAAAATGCACATGAAAATGAATATTATTAAATTAATAATTAAAATAATAATAATAATAATAATAATAATAATAATAATAATAATAATAATAATAATGTCAATATTACATTTGATTAGTCTAAGTTTATTATTAATGATGACTTTAATGATTATATTACAAAACTTTTAATAGATTTGACTAGTAGAATTCATTAAAAGGATGATTCGTAAAATAAATCAAAGAAAAAGTTAAAATTTATTACTAATTTTTAAAATTTGACAACCTCCAAAATGAAAATAGATTATAATTTCGTCGATAATTTATATGTCTATGAGACAAAGTAAGATTTTAGATATTATTTCCCATTATTTAATTATTCAAATATGATTAAGAATCTGCCAGTTACAAGCAGAGAAATTATCTTTTAAAATGTTGGTTATGGAAAATATACATATTATAATAGAATATTTTTAAAGAAAAAATTTCATAATGTTCAAAAAGGAAAAAATTACAGAAATAGAATTCCTAAAACTGGTATTTTTATATAAATATAAAATATTTTAAAAAATTTATATTAATATAATATATATATTTGAAGAGGAAATAAAATATTGAATATCTTTAAAAATACTTAAATAATGAAAAAAAAATTAAATTTATAAATGAAATTATTCAGATTTTTAATATAGATATAATACTAAAAATTTTAATATTATAATAAAATTTAAATAAAATAAATAAAAATAAATTATAAATTTATAATAAAACATTATTAGTATTATAAATTTTGAATCATGTTAATAAATATTATATAAAATTTATTTTTGACTAGATTATATAATTAAGATAATAAATAAAGACAAATATGTATTATATTAAAAAAAAATTAATATAAAAAAAAAAATTATATAAATATAAATAAAATATATAAAATAAAAATTAAATTAAATAACATATTTATATAAATAATTATATTTAATATCATTTATATTAGTAATAATTATTAAAAAAATTATTTTTAAAAAAATAATAATAGATATTATGATAACTATTAATATTATTACTATTATTATTATTATTATTATTATTATTATTATTATTATTAATATTTTTTTATTTTTTTATTTTTTTTTCATTTAATTTTTAATACCATTATTTTTTTTATTTAATAATTTTTTGTATTTATATTAAATCAATTTTATTTCTTTAAATATTTTTTTTTATATATTTATATTTTTTATTTTAATAATTTATATTTTTTTTTAATTTGTATTTTTAATTTATAATTTTAAATTTATATTAGATTTTTTTTTTATATTTTATTCTTATTTTAATTTTTATATAAAATATATAATTTATTTTTAATTTTTATATTATATATAATTAATTTTTTTTTTATAGGTTTTATATATTTATTTAAATTTATAAAATTAATAAATTATTTATTGTTTATATTTAAATTAATTTTTATTTATTTAATTTATATATATTTTTATAAATTCTTTTGTATATTCTTTTGTATTTTTTTTTTTTTTTTTTTTTTTAATAATATAATAAACTCGAAAATTCTGTAATTTGTTCTCTGTCTTTATATGTATTTTTTTAAATTTGAAATAATTTGTATATTTACTATATTCAAATTTTATTTTATATTATTGTTTTTCTTAAAATTATATTAATAAATTACTATAATTATTTTTGTTAAATATTAAATAAATATAAATAAAATTATAAACTTAAGATAATAAAACAATACAAAATATTAATAAAACTAAAATAAATTATATGTTTAACTAAAAAAATCAATGGTGTATTTTATTTTACTATATACTAAATATCATCATACCATCTCGTAGTATATTTATCAAAAGCATCATAAATAATATCTTTCATATATCTAGCTGCATCAATATCATTTTTATTTAACACAAATCTTTTAGTTAATTCCCTCATCGAATTTTTCAAAAAGCACGGTAAAGAACTCTAAAGCATAAGTTTAATAGTGTTAAATATTTCTTCATAATAATTTCTTATAACTAAGAAAGCCTTAATCGTGAGATTTACATAAAATTAAAATGCCTCTGAATTCTTGGATCCTCCCATAATTTAAATCATTTCTTTCGTCAATTTAAAATTAGCACTTTCAAATTTCATATTTCCTCCCGGCGATATATCAAAAATAAATCCGAAATCAATATGAATTAAATGTCCTTTATCATTAATCAGAATATTTCCATTATGTCTATCTTTTATTTATAAAATATAAGAAATAACGCTATACGCAGCCTAACTTTTTATAAAATTTTCCCTTGCAATTTAAAAATTAAGACTATCTTCCTATCCGAACTTATTTATGAAATATTAATATAAATTACACTAGTTAGTTTTCCCTAATTAATCACGAGAAATTGCATTTTTTACACATTCGATTATACCACCAATATCTAAGTTTTGACCCGTTCGATTTGATATTGTTTTATAAGGAAAAACGCATAAAGGAACATTTGCCTTTTCGAAAATTCCCTAAAATAGTGTTATTATCTATAAAGCAAGTTAGTCTTGTCTTACATCGTCGAAAACTTTGAATATACAACTTACTTATGAAGGCTATTTTTTTTAACCTAACTGTTATTCTTTCTTTTTTTATTCAGAAGGAGGTATTATTCCTAATTGCAAATATTAATCACCAACTTTATCTTGAAGATCAGAGAGTAGAATGTGATTTTAATGAGTGAAAAAATAATTGCTTTTAGTTGCCGAGGAGACCAAAAAACCATTTAAATCATCTTCTTTTATGCTTTATTTTAAAGACGCGGAATTAGATTAGGAAGGGAATTATTTGATTTACAAAGGAGGGTTTAAACTGTTTATTTTGGCTTCTTAATCTTTTTCATCATATATGATTTATTATTCATCTTAGTAAAAAGGATCATTTAAAAGAGCATCACTTACGAGTTCAAAATTGACATTTTGAGTTTACTTTAAAATCTTTATTTAATTAAATCTGTTTTCTTTATGTTTTTTTCCAATTTTAGTCTAGAAATATTTATCCGGACCCTCATATTTACGGCAATAAAAAGTAACCATTATAGGACACTTAGCAGCACTTTACATAGGTGAACCTGAATCGAGTTTTATGGAAACTATTTAATATCGAGGATTTGTAGGCATATATATATCTTAAGTAACTTCTATTAAAGTTAGTTATTCTTTAATAATTTAACGTTTCTCAGATTTAGAATAATGGGGTTTTAACATGCCTGAAACAGAGGTCACTTATTCGAAAAAAGAGTTTACTTTTGTCCAAAATTCTTGTTGGTCAAGATCCATATTTCTTTCAACTTTTTCAATTATGTTTTTTGAAATTTATTCAATTAGTTTTAGGTTAGAAGGAATTTTTTATTTTTTATTTTTTTTATTTTCGTCATTTTTAGATTCGACTTTAGCCATCCAAATTAATTAATGAGCAAATAAAACGGAAAATTACGAATAATCTATCAAAAATTATTTTATTATAGGACCTGCTTTATTTCCTAAAGAGATGTATATTTAAGGTAAGTAGAAAATCAATTGCTCAGACTATAACTTATTCATAGTTTTTGTAAAAAACAATTATAAATGACCATGTTTCTCGTATTCTTAAGATATATATTTTAACATAATTTATATATGAGGAGTTCTCCAATATATATTTTCTTTCATTAATTCTAAGTCATCTGGGAAATTCTCTATTAGTAATTCAAGAAAATGACTACTGTTTAAATGATCTTTAAAACTAGCTTTTATAAATTAGGCTAATGTTTTTAAATATGGCTGTTTTTATATAATAAAAAAATAAAAAAAATATGAATATAAAATATTATATAAATAAATATATATATATATTTATATATATATATATATATTATTTTATTTATACTAATATTTATATATATTATACTTATGGTTTGGTTATGGAATGCGATAATTTTCTTAATATATAAAGAGTTAAAGAAGGAGATTTTCTTATTAATTCAGACATAATACCTTTAACTACTTCATCACTTAATCCTTTTGATGCCAACGAATAAGGATTTTTAATCACATTATATTTATCTATAAATTCTGAATATGAATTTGCTCTTAATCTATCGATTTCTTCACTTAGTAAAATAATAAGTGCTTTTCTTAAATAAAAAGGTTTAATTTATTTTTCTTTTTCTTTTTCTTTATCATAATAAAGATTTAGTGAAAAGATGCAACTATTTAAATATCCTACTGAAGTTTCAATTTTTTTAAACCAAGTGATTTTTTGTGAAATTTTAATAAAAAAATTATTATCATAATCAAAATTTCCGATATTAATTTAAACTGCCCTATATCTTTTTTTCGATTTTTTCTTTTTTTTGACAAAAGCCTACTCGAAAATTTCATTTAGCTTATCAGTATCTAAATATTTACAAACTGTAAGTACTAATTTTATTTAATCTTTTGTTTTATTGATTTTTTAAGCTCCCGATGTATCGGAATTCCAAGTTAAATTTTTCGCAAAATGATAAAGCCCAAATTTTAACATTCTATAGTAATAATTTTCTAGTTTTTACTAGTCAGGAGAATTAAACCTACTTTTATATTCTTTCTAAATCTATAATAACTCGATCCAACTTTTTAGACATAAGCAAATATTTTCTAAAGGCACAAATTCAATAACTGCTTTGTCTATTTTAAAATTTAAGTTCAAAATATTGGCTATTGTGGAAGTTTTTAAAGATTTCGCAATATGAACTTGCATATTTTCATTTAAAAAACCTAAAAGCATTTTGTGCATTTTAAATAGACTTTTTTCCTATATTTCGTGAAAAGAAATTATATTTGGAAGCTAAGAAAAATAAGAATATTCGTTTTGGGAAATTTCTTTTATAATCTCCAAAAAACGTAACGAACAAAAATTTTAAGCTTCGTAACTCACTAAGTCTTTAAAAATATTTATTCTTACTTCAAATATATCATTGTTCTAGTTTCTTTTTTCCAAATAAAGATTTCCTTAGTTATTTATTCTGTAAATGATATAATTTAAGAGTTCACCGAGTATATAAAATAAAGTCGAGTCGAAATAATTAGATTATAAAGAATGCATAAATGGAATAAATCTATATAATAAATATTTCAGTAGTTTCGGTTGTAAATATGTCCTGGCTAAATCTAAAAGATTGCTCAATATGTGATTTTTTAATTATTATTTTTTCATCATTATGGTCCTAAAAGAGGCTACTTTAGTCTTCATTTCATTTGAGATTTCTTCTTTTAATTAATACAGTTGTTTTTTTATCTCCATAGAGCTATTATTACTTTGGATTATTTATAAGATATGAGGGTTTATATTTGGTGTCAAATTATTGTTATTGAGGACTATATGTCTTATTTAGGAAAAAGTATTTGTGCAAATAAAATCTATTATATTTAGGTTAAAGCAATAATTGGCTATTTCTTTAAATCTTTATTCCATTGAAATTTATAAATTGATTTATTACATATTTTTTCTTTAAAGAGTGTTTTCATCTTAAATTTTATCCTCCATTTAAAATTCTAGTTCGATTTCATTGTGTATAGAATTTTCTATTTTATCTATTATGAGTCTAAAATTAGCCGGGAAGTCCTTTACATTAAATAATTCAATAAAATTTCTATCTACTATATAATTTTATAAATTGCAACTATTAATTCTGTTTTCGAATTCTTATTAATTTACCAACCATAAAAAAGGATTACACATAAGAATATTTTCTTATATTTAAGTTCTATCTCCTCTAAAATTCACACTCTCGTATTTTAAAAATCTATACCCGAAGTCTATTTTAGATGAAATACTAGCTTCTTATTTAACAATGTGTTAAATGAGTACTTTTAGGAAATTATGATCTATAAAATGCGCTTTAAAAATTAACTTTTATAGCAAAGACATTAACATAATTAAAATTCCCCCCATTCTTTTAATATCTGTAGGTAAATTAATTTAATAAAGGAGATATTTGCCTTCCAATAAAGAGGATTTAGAGTCATATTCATAACTTAGTTTTTAATATAAAGCAGTTAAACATTCACTAAAAGTCATTAAAATAGTTGGATTAAAAGCCAATTAAGGGAACCATATAATATATTTTTTAACCATTTCTAATGAAAAATCACTCGCGGGAATATCTGCTGAACAACTTGCTTCGATTAAATATTATAAGTCTTTTATTAAGATCTCATCTTTTACAGTTAATGATGTTAATTTTACTTCTAAAAACATATTCATGTACTTTTGGCTAATTTCTTTAACCAAAAGTTCCATTGATCGGAAAGTTTTTGCGTTTAAACCTATTTTCCGTAAATAAAAAAAAATACTTTCATATAAGGAAGGTTTATAAAATTAATATATGGTATGCAAATTTTCCTTTAAAAGAGTTATTTTTCTGTTCATTATTTCTTCTTATATTAAACAGTGTAAAAGCTCGTTTAGAGGGATGTTTTATTACTCTTTAGTGTCTAATTTAAAGGCGTCTTTGTATTTTTTAGATAAATCTTTTTTATAAAAGTCCTTATTATGTTCTATTAACTCAATTATCTTACTGGCTACGAATGTTACTTGTTCTCCTTCTTGGAAATTAGGGGTTAATAATGCAATCATATTAATACTTTGATTGAAATTTTACATTTCTTTATCATTTTAAGTTATTGAGAGTATTTATTTATTTAAAATAAAAAAAACCCAGAATTCTGTCATGGCAACACTGGCTGATTATAATTAAATATTTAAATTCTAGTTTTGTATAAAAGAATATTTTTATAGAAAAATTTTAAGACACTCAGAAATTAAAGGCAGGATTTAAAAAGCTTATTTTATGAGTATTTTTTTATCTTAAATGCTAGTTTTTTTAATTATACTCTCTTTTTCTATTTTGAAGAAATTCTCGTTAAATTTCTATATTAAATCTAAAAAAAAAGCTATTTTTTCATCAAAAGAGCAACTTTGTAAATTTATTAGTAGTTTATTCACTATTATTTATATTAAAAACTCATTATCTTATTATTTTTGTTCAAAAACGATTAAAAAACCCTTATTTAAGTCTGATAAAGCTCTCTTTTTTAATTCTTTTTCCTTTATATGTTATATTAATTCTAAATGAAACTAAAATAGCTTTTTTGTTATTATATGTTGATTTTTTAGGAATTTTTATGATAGGAAACCTATGAGGTCGAATTTCGGTAAAATTATGTCAGAAAGGATTAAAATCTAGAATGAATATTCCTTATTCTCTTAAAAAAGAACGGTTTATTGATTTTCATTTTGGATGTTTTCAATACAGTTGTTGTTTAGGTCTTCTGTGTACATGTTTTTTGTTTTAAAAAAAGCTGTAATGATGTTTTGGAAGGATATTATTTCATATTTATCGTCTTCGAGGATTTATTCTTTATGTTAATTGGCATTCCTTAGTTCTTAAAAGTGCACTAGCATTTTCAATATTCGACTTTTGCGTTTATCTACAAGGCCATTTTTAGAATTCATTACTAAGGAACTTACTTCTTCATAATTAAAAGACCTAACAATTACTTTTTCAATGTTTTTGTTAATTTTTTTTAGTTTTAGTTAGAGGTTTTATTTTTCTAAAAAATGCTCTTTTTAGCTTTTATATGAATAAGAAAGAGCAGTTATAGATTTGTGGGCTTTTCTCAAAATTTCATAAAAGTCTATGTTTTCTAAATTATCGAAACCCAAATATTATATTTTAGAAAAATTCAAACAAAAATCGAGAATTTCGCAAAGACTGAATTTCTCTATATGCTTTTCCAATAAATTAAATGTACTTTCGAAAACTTTTCTTGATTATTCTTTTACAACTTAATCAAATGCTTTTTATCTCCTCTATCTTACTAGCTTTAAATAAAAAATAATTGCTATAGGTAATTTATCTATTTATTGAAATTTTAAACATATTGTGATAAATTTAAAACATAATTCATATATAGAAACTAACTTTTCTGGAGAAGAAAAACTAAAACTTAGCTATTGCGAAAATTTGTTTGCTAATCCTATTATTAAGTAAAGTTCGTAGAAATTTTAATTGAATAAATTTATGTATTTTTCTTTGTTTTATTAGTCTTTGTTGATTATTTATATAGAATTTTTAGAATAATCGATTTAATTTTCATTTATTATTATAATGTTAATTATATCAACCTTTAAAAAAATAAAATAGATATGTAAGAATATAGAAAAAATATATATAAAATTAAATATAATTATATATATATATATATTTTATTTATATTTTTATTTTTATTTTTACTAATTTTTCATTTATTAGTTTTATGTTCATTTTATCAATTATATAATTATTTTAATCATATAAAATTAATGTATTAATCCATGCTCTTGAAAACAAATTTAATTTAATTGTTTTGTTATTAGTAATGTTTTCAAGAAAATTATTGAGGAATGAAATAATAATTAATTCAAGATTTTTAATAAAAGCTTTTAATTTTATATTATTTATTTTATTTTCTTATAGGCTTTAATCGTAGTTATATTAATATTTTGTTAAAGAACCTAAAAACTGTTTCACATTTTATTCAAAGTCTTGAGATATTTTTTTAGATTTTTAATACGCATCGTATCTTTATTAAGGTTGCCCGACTAAAGTTGATATAAAGTCTAATATTTCTGAAAACTTCTCAGGCATATTTGATGATAATTATAAACATAAATCGAATATGTTATTATCGTAATTCTTTTTGTAAAATTAAGTGATTTGTAAACTTTCTTGGATTAAATTACATAATATTGTTTGGTCGTTTATTGATATTAGATTATCTTTTTTTTATGTATTTTATTTTAGTAATTAGTATATTTATTTGTTTAGGCTAGTTCGCATTTTTATATTTTTCAACCTAATTTAATTTACTTTTTGTTATTTATATTAGATAAAAAAAAATATTATATATATTTAAAAATGTATAAAAAATAAATAATAATAATAAAATTATATATATATACATATATATATATATATATATATATATATTTATATATTCATATACTTATTATATATTCTCTAAAATATGTTAAGGAATAGATATTATAAATAAAAAAATTATATTATTTCAAAAATATTAAAATTTTAAAAAATAATAATTCTGATTATTTAAAACCTTTTAAAATTTAGAAAAAAAGTTTTTAAACATAAAGTAAGTTTTAACTTTTAAATTATTTTAATAAAAAACTATTTAAAATTTATTTAATAATAAAATTAAATACATATAATAAGTATGAATGTAAATATTTGTAGCTTCATAATTTTTATAAATAAAATTTATAAGAATTCTTTTTAAAATACATGATTTCATTAATATAATAAATTATATTTTTGTTTCATAACTATAATAAAATTTATTTTAAAAAATTATAATTTAGGTATATTTTCCAGTAATCATACAACTATTTTTTAAGAAAATAATATATAATTAATATTTAATTTAATATCAATATCTATAAAAAAAAATATTAAGATATATTATTTTAGTATAATTATTTTATTTATAAACTAGTTTACAAATATAAAAATTATTGACAGAAATGTTATAATTTTTTATAAAATATAGAATATTTATAACTAGAAATAAAAAAGAATTTAGTTTAAAAATTAAACAAATAAATGACATAATTAATATAATTATAATATATAGTATATTAGCATTTTAATAAAGTTTAAAAAAATAAAAATCTTTACTATTTTTGAGTCAATAAAAACATAAAAAAAAATGTAATATATAAATTTAAAAACAATAAATTATAAAATTTATTAGTATAATAAATCATAAATTGTTCTCAAATGTACAAATGTAAGTTTTTAATACTAATTATTAAATATATAAATAATTAATGTTTCTTATAAACAAAAAATAGTAAAAAATATTATAGTTATTTGTAATATTATTTATAAAAAAATTATTCTTTATCAATTTTTATAATATAATGAATTATTTTTCTTATTTATAAGTTTTATATATTAGTAATTTATAATTATTAAGCTATTCATTTATTTAATTATTATTATTCTGTTCAATAATTTAATTAATTAAACATCAAGAAATAATTAGATTAAATATATATATATATATATATATAAATTAAAATCTTAATAAAATAAAAAGTAAATAAAATCAATTATAATCTTATATAAAATTATTTAAAAAATAAAATAAAATTTCCCAAAACAAACATTTTTATATAATATATAAATGCCAATAAAAACAAATCACGAACAATCAGGCGTTTTCCATCCATCTTCAATAGCAATATCTTAAATAACTTCCCTGTGAGTAGTCCAAACATGCAAAATGGCTTCTTTAGTTCCAATACCAGCCCCTCTCGGATCTCCACAAGGTCCGAACCAATGATTTTAGGGTGCTCCAGTAGTCCTAGCCCTAATTCCCGTATAAGTGACTCCATTGATAGTATTTGAGGCAATTTTATTAATAAAAACCATATCATTAGAAACTACGGCTGCAGTAAGATGATTTTCCATTTAATTGAAATGTTAGAGTACTTCGTTTAGTTCGTTGTCATCTTTATATTCTGTTATGATTTAGAAAGGTCCGAAAGTTCCTTTGTTGCCAAATTCAAAATTTTTAGAGATTGTTTTAAAGGCAAAAATATCGCCGTAGGCTCATATGAGCCATATATTTCTGGGATTTAGTGATTTTTTAATACTTTACCTCCAAAAAGTAACTTTGCGCCTTCTAGTTTTAATAATTAATCAACATGATGTTATATTTATTGGTTATTCCAAGTCAAAACAGGTCCTATGGTTAAATCTGAAAGCTTTCTTCGGCTTTGTAGAGCCTTTAGTTTATCCAAAAAACCGTTTTTTATCCAATTTTAATGGCAATATAGGATACTTTAAGCCGAACATTTTTAACCAGTAGCAGCATATGCATCTTAATCACATTGCCAGGCTACATAGTCTATATTTGAGACATCAGGACCTTATAATTTCCAGTCAAAACCCGCGTCTTCGATTTTAACTTTTCCATGTGTCAATTTACTTAATTTTTCTGCAACTTTAGATGACCCAGTGAATTAGATTAATCTATATTTGCTCTCTAAGATTACCCTCTCCATATCCTAAGGCTAACAGTTCAAAAAATCTAAATCATGAGCAGGAAGACCATTATGTAAGGCAAATCTTAAAATTGTTCCATCACTAAAGCTACTTTAGAGTCTACTCTTAGTGTAGGACGATTCCCAGTTATTAATGCACCGAATAATTACAAAACAGGAATCTCTATTGGGAAATTAAATGGACAAATTATACTCACAGGACCATAAGGCCAGCGATAGCCGGTTGATTATTGTCCTTAATGATCGCCGGGTACGGAGAACGATTTAGATAAAAAACGAGGATTATCACCTGTAAAATTTTCTAAAAAGCGGCGAGTTACTACTACTTCACCTTATGCTTATATGTAACTTTTTGGCATTACCTATATTTTATATATTTATATTTATATACATAATTTATTTCTACCCTTTAAGTTAAGACAGTAAAGAATTTCTCTATTTCGGGTTTTCTTAATTCTTCGGATAATTTTAGTAATAGTTAACCATATTATTAATATCTTTGGGGGTTTTTTAAAGGATTATGGAGGCCGGATAAGGGAACTTATTTTACGTTGTTTATAAAATCGGTTAATTCATCGTCTTTAGTCTCGGGGACTTGGAGTATTTTTTCACCGTTTAATGGGTCGACTATTGTTGTATATTCACGGGTGAAACGCCATTCACCTTTGACGAAATTCTAGAGCTTGTATGGGTTAGATTTATTAAGTTTATATGGATTACATGTGGCCCAAGATGGTATTTCTGAGAAATTTCTTTAGAGGACTTTTTAGAGTTATTTTTAGATCATTTTTTTGTTTAGTTTTTTTATTTTTCTTTGGTATATATTTAATTTTTTATTTAAATTATTTTATTTTTATTTTTTTAATATTTATAAAGTTTTATAAGATTTTAGGATATTTGGAATTTTAATACATTATAAAATAATGTGATTAGTAAATTGACAAATATACTTTTTTATTTTAAATTTTATTTTTTTATATATAAAACATAAACATTATTTTTTATTATTTTAAGAATTATTTAATAGTGTTTTTTTTTTAAAATTAATTATATGTGTTTCTAAAATAATATATTTAATAAATAAACTTATTTATATTTTTTATTTATTTTATTTTTTCCAAAATAAAAATATATTTTAATTTTTTTTTATAAATTATTATAATTCATTTTTATTAAAAATAAATATTGAAATATTTGATATAAGCTTTATTATATTAGAACTAATAAAAATAAAGCTAAAAATATAAAGACAATAAAAAAAAAGCTTTTAATAAAAAATTAATTTTTGTTATGTTTTATACCACAATTAAAAAATAAATATAATATTTAAAAAATATTAGTTATAATATATTTTTTTTATAAAAATAAATAAAATAATGATATTATATAAAATAAAAAACAATAATATATAACATATATTAACTTATATATAGCCTAAGGCATAACTTTATATCTTCAAAATAATTAAAAATAATCTAGGTTCTAAATTTAAAACTTTGCTATAAGCTATATAAACTCTAAAATTTTCCTTAATTTTCTTTATTTTAAATTTCCTTTTTATATAAATATTAAACTAAATTTTTTATCATCTCAAACTCGTATATATTTGTTTATTAATCCACTTAATAACTAAAAATAATTTTCAGTCCTTGTTATTTTATAAATATAAAATGTCCCAAATAGAATTTATATAAAAAACTTTTAAAAATAAACAATATAATTTTCTAGTTTTTTTCAGTTCAAAAATCTTTTTATTTCCAATACATTTTTATTTTAAACATAAAATGTTTAATCCAGACATCCATTATACTATTTAACAACTCAATTGCACTTAAGTAAAATTATTTAAAAATAACACAATCATATTAAAATTAATAGACATAATATAAAGCACATAATTTTGTTTTTTAAGCATTTGGTAATATTAATATCCATAAACTTTGTTTTTATATAAATACTAATAAATTTTAATAAGTAATAAAGATATTTATATTATTGAAAATGAAATTGAGTATTTAACATAATTTTTATTCTTAATCTTTATTTATATATTAATAAGAAAATTATTGGTTATAAATGAAATTTTGAATAGAAAAATGATAAAAATATATAATAAAAAAGTTAAGTATACGCGACATAATTAAAATTAGGTTTTATTTAGAAAAAATACATTTATTAAATATAGAATGATAATAAAAAAAATATACATTAATAATATAAAAAAATAATAAATAAAAATAAGTTTAAATATAGTATAATAATAAAGATATTTATATATATAAATATTATATAAATATATAAAGAAATATATTTTTTTATAAATTATATAAAAATTTTTAAATATTTATATATATTCATTAATATTTTTTTTAATTTTTTCAATAATTATTTGTAATATTTTATATCATATTATATCTATTTTTATTTTTATATTTTATTTTTTTAATTTTATATTTTATTTTTATTTATTATATTTTTTTTAAATATATTTTTATTTTAAAGTCTTAATTTAATAATTTCTTAATTTATTTTGATATTTTATTTTTTTTAATTCTTATTTTTTGAAAAAAAATATATATTATTTTATTAATATGCATTTAATATAATTTTCAATAAATATTATATTATATATATTTTTTATATTAAATTAATTCTCTTCATATATTTATTTTATAAAATATTATAAAACTATAAATATTACAAATATTTTTATTATTTTTTTATTCATTTTTTAAAAAATTTTTGAAAATTTGTTTAAATTTATTAATATTTTTATTTTTACTTTTTATATAATTTTAAACATTAGAATTTAAATTTTAATAATCTGATATATCTGCAATAATTTTTATAGTTTGATTAATTTTTAAAAATAATTTTAAGTAATGTAGTATTATAAATATTATTAATATTTATATTTTTTATTAAATTATTTTCTATTTATATTTAATAATATTTAAATATATTTTTTATATATATATTTTAATAATTCATATATTATTTTCAAAAAAATAATCATTATTATATTTAAACCTTATTTTAAATAATATTAAAATAATTAAAATTTGTTTTTTTTAAAAAAAAATAATAATTATAAAATAAATTTAAATATAAATAATTATAAAATATATTTAAATAAAACAAATCAAATCAAATCAAATATGGAAAATATAGATTAATAAAATGACATTTAAAATTAATAAAACAATCAGACTTAAGAAAATGTATAAGGCTTTTAATAAGAAAATCAAAATGAAATTAACAATGAATAAAATGAAAATTAAGATAATTAAAATGAAAATAATCCGCAATAAAATAACTCAAATGAGCCACTTTATTTGATAATGAACTAAATAAATAATATAAATTATAATATATTTTTATAAGAAGAAAGCTTCCAATAAGTTATAAATATAATGAAATTAGAAGAAGATATATAATTTGATAATATAGATTTTAGAAATAATAATTAAGACGGAAACATTAATTTAGAAATAGAGAAAATAATAAAGAAAAGCCAAGAAAAGCAATAAATAATAATTAATTTTATTTTATAAATTTACTAAACTTAAATGCCTGGAGAACAAATGAATAATTTAGAGAAAATAATGGGAATTTTGAAAAGTAAATATAAAGAAATTTATATTAAAAAAAATAGTTCTCCTTAGATTTAATTTTGTACATCATGTTAATGTCATGAGAAAAAGCCTAATTAAAATACACAAATTTAAGATATATAAGATGTTAATGATAATTAATTAATTTTTATATAAGAAAAAAAAGATTAATATGTAGATAATTAATATATATGCTAGTAAGATATAAATGAAAATATATAAATAGAATAATAATAAAACGATTTATTATAAGAACATAGTGATATCAAATAAAATTAGGATGATTTATAATAAGTTTTTGATAATAATATTTGTTAATAATAATAAAAATTAAACGGAAAGTTTTAAAAAATATAAGATTTTAATTAAGAGATTGATCAAAATAATAAAAAAATAAATAATTATAATCAATAAATATACGAAAATAAATAAAAAATAATAGAATGTTAGTAAATAATTAACTAAAATAACACTGAAATAATAAACCAATAAAAATAATTTTCCTAAATCATAAATTAAAATTAAAATAATGTCGTATAATCCGATAAAAAAATTCAAACAGATACTAGAGAATATGAAGAATACAAGGAAGAAGAACTACAAAAAGATTCTTAATAAAATAACTTTTTAATGTCGGTTAGATAAATCAATTAAATTTTATAAATGAAGTTTGTAGATATGTAATTATTTAAAAAATATGATCCAATAGAAAACTCTATAACATTTGAAATGAGTAATTCATATACAGTTATATTAAAAAGTAATGAACATATAAACTATAGTACAGAGTCTTTATGTTCAAAAATACCCCATTTTGTATTTTAGGATCATATATTCCCGTTTTTAAGTTCTTATGAATTATTTAAAATGAGAGCTGTCTGTAATGAATGGAGAATAATGGTAAGGGAAGTATGGCATAATACATTCAAAAGAGATATGTAGGAATAATTAATGGTAAGTGATATAATAAAAGATATTGAATAATAGTTTAATATAGTTTAATTCAGGAGTATATTTCTATAAAGAATTTTTATACTTTTGAAAGGGATTCTCGGAAATATTAATTGGGAAGAAATTGAGAGTAAATTTTTATAAGATTAATTAAATTTAAAAGAGAAAAAAATAATTTTTTCAATACTGAAATTATTAGGAGTTTATTTTGATAATAATAGAAATGTGAATTGTTTATAAGATTTTGATGAAGCAAAAGACTTTGATAATTTTAAAACTGAAATAAATGTTAATTTAAGGGAATATATGAATTCTATTTTTGGAAGTAATTTTAATTTTTTAAAATCTTACGAAATTAAAAAATTCAAGTAAAATTTCTTCTAAAATAGCGATTTATAAGCTATTTCTTATTTAAATGAAGAAGATAAAAATTGTCTTTTAATGGTTTTATATTTAAAATAAGTATATATATATGCATTGATAAAAAACCATATATAAGCAGCTTAAATTTACATTCAGTTTTCTAAATAAAGGCTGGATAAAATTTCTAAAGGTTTTGTTTAGAATAAAGAGTTTTTAGAAGGCGCGTTTAAAATTTTACTTTTGAGAAATGTTAAGATTGTTAATAAAAAAATTGTTTCGGATGAATATGAAGAGCCATAAAATTTGTTTTAGAATATTAATGGGGAGGAGAATGAGGAAAATCAAATTTAATAAGAAAGTGATGTTTCTAAATTGTTAAAGTCAGTCTTTAATATTTAAAAAAATAATGAAATTGAACCAGATTTTATTATTTAAAAAAAAGGATATGTTACAAATGTTTTCTTAGATTAGGGAACAAAACTTGATATAATTTTAAGTTGTGTAGCAAGCTTTGGAAATAATTAAATATATAATAATAACTTGGAAGAAGGAGAAAATAATTTATAAGAGGATAATTAAATTTTTTGTTAATAAAAATTATTTAAAGATGAAAATAATTAAAAAAATGAAAATTTTGAAATAAATAATAAAAAAAATTAATGATAATTTTTTTTTTAAATAAAAAAAGTTTTTTTTTTTTTTTTTTTTTTTTTCGTCATTAATAAATTTTTTAAACATAGTAAATTTTTTATACACAATTTATAAATATATATATATAAATTATTAAAACAAAAATAATCAATAAAAAATATAATTAAATGAAAAAATAATTATAAGAAATTATAATAGTTATAAAAAAATAATTGGCTTTATAAAAAAAAGCTCATTTTTTTAATTAAGAAGTAAAAAACTTTTTATAAAAAACAATTTACATAATTTTCTTAAAAATATTATCTTTGTTCATCCTAATATGATTTTTAATATCTTTCAAAAACTCAATAGTATCATTAAAATCAAGAGTAGCATTATCTTATTATTATTAAAAAATCCTGTTTTCAATAATAACTTAATGAATATTAAAAAGTTAATTGAAATTTAAAGTTTCCTTTTCACTATTTTAATTTTCAAATAGTTAAATAATGCACATGCCTTTAGTTATATTTTAAATTTATTATTAAATTATATCTTCATATATATATGAATGCTATTCAGAATTGAATATTATTTTTTTAACTTCTTCTTATATTTAATTTATTTTATTATTTAAAAATGGAATATATATGGTTGTTGATTAATTTTTGCCGAATTCTAGTTATTAAAAATTATAGTTATTTGAACATTCTTACAAATTATTATAAAATTCAAATAATTAATTTTATATATATTAATTGTTTGATTATTTCGAAAATAAATTTTATTGTAAATAAATATTTTCATCTTTTTAAAATAATTCATCGAAATGATCCCAAATTCCAGACGAAATATTCTATAATACAAAACTGCTATTAATGTAATTTATTGTGAACCATTTAGAATTTTCACATTAATAAATTATTTTAAATGTAGAAAATTTATTAATCATTAAAGAAGAAATCTATAATTCTATACTACAATATAATTAAGTAAATAATTCAACAGGCATGTAATCAAACCTGTAAATAAATAAAATTAAATAATAAATGAATTAAATATACTAATATATAAATAAATATATACAAATTATTTACTTATAAATATTATCAAAATGATATAAAATTTTTGCTTAATAATTCCATAAATGATTCTAACATCTATCATAAAATTATTTAAAATTTTATCCATATGCACTATTAAAATAATTATATTCCATATTTTCAATACTTTTTATATCTACAGATTATAAAATAGACATATTTATAATAGAATTTATGTTTTTTAATTCTACCTATTTTGGTTTTTATTATTTAATTATTAGGTCTTATTTTATTTTGATTCCCTAGTTTATTATATATTTTTAATTATAGAAATCATCTACACATAAAATATTTAATTCATTAGATTAAGATAATATTTAGTTCAAATCTAATAAACTTTCCTTATAATATTATATTAATAATATTATATTATTATTTTCTTATTCTTATTTTTTTTAGCATATGTTTATTTCATTTTTTTTATTAAGATTTTTTAATTAAATATCTAAATATTAATCAATTTCTTCTTAACTTTTAGTCTAAATAGAAAGTTTAATTTAAGAATTTTATTATTCTTACAATTCTTAAATTTTTTGTTTCCATTTTAAATATGCGTTCTTAATTTTTTATTAATTAATTGAAATAAAATTTTATACTTAAGACACTTAAGTCTTATTTATTTATAATGATTCTTATAAACCAACGTTATCAGAAATCGTTTAAGACGGTTCATAAGTATTTTTATTATTTAAATATTAAAATTTAAATAACTTATTATATATTTTTCTAATTTTATGATAAGGCGTAAATTTTTGCTTTTTTCTTGAATATTTAATAAATTTATTATTAATATTTTAAACTGTTTATTTATAATCATTATTACTATTTTTAATTATTGTAATATAGTTATTTTATATGTACATATTTTTGTTAATACTTTAATCTTATTCATAATTTGTTATTGTTTAATTTTAAATTTATTTTATAACTTTGTTTTTATTAAATTAGTAAAAGCATTTTTATTGTTATTTATATTTATGTTTAATAATGATTATATTTATTATTATTATTATTTCGGATTTTCTATTCGTTATGATTATAAAAATTTTTATTCTTAATCATCTAAATTAACTTATTTTTAATATTATTATATTTTTAATTTTATATAGTATTATATTTTGCATTTTCATCGGATTGTAAATTTAATTCAAAACTATCATATGTATTAACATTTTTATTAATATTAGTATTAATTTAGTTTTATTAACTTAATTCTATTAATTTTTTTTTTATATATTAAATATAAATTAATATATATTTAAATATACTAAAAATACATTTATTTGTTTATTTAAATTTATAATAATTATATTTTTAAGTATTTCTTTATTAAATATCATAAAAAAATAAATAATCATCTTTATTTTTGAATTATATATTGCTTTTTAATAATATCTAAGATATTTCTTTTGAATTTAACTAAATTTGTTAACACAAAGAAATTGCTTTTTTTAAATGGTTATAATCAAATTATTTATTCTATATTAGTTATTCAAGTTAAAATTTATCTAAAATGCTAGAAACTCTTTTTTTAAAACATTTTTCCTATATAACAATATTTTTTCTTAGATATTTATCATAATTATCATAATTATCATTATTATCATTATTATCATTATTATTATTATTATTATTATTATTATTATTATTATTATTATTATTATTATTTTGCTTTATATTATTTTAATTTGTATCGTTTCTATCATTTTTTTTTTTATTTTCTAAATTTGCTAGATTAAAAAGCTCTTTAGTTAAATTAATTTACTTATTTTTTCCATTACTTAATTTTCTTAATAAAATATACTTTTATTCATTGATTTGTTTATTTAATTCTTCTTCTTCTTCCTATATTTACAAATTATCAATTGCATTTTCTATCACTATGAAAATTTCCCAAATAATCCCTCCAATTAATGCTAAAATAAATACACTAATGAAATAAAAGCTATTAAAATATACAACTGATAGAAATAAGTTATCAAATTTATAACCATAATCGTATACTATATTACTCCACCCTGCTCCTAAAGTAACTTATAAAAGTACTAAAAAAGCTCCCAAAAGACTATTAAAATTTGCATAACTGCAATCATTATTATTAAATTTTTCAATTTATTAATATTTAATGGCACACATAGAATTTCCATATTATGTTTATTTATATTAAACAGGAGGTATCGTAGTAAATAATTCTAAACCAATTACAGAATATATATAAAATACTATTACACATATAACAGATAATTTTATTATTATAGGAATACAAATAACTATTTTATAAAACATTTAATGAACTTTATTTACTATATTGAGCCCTTCGAAAAAAATACTCATAATTTTTACAGTCCGAAAAGCTCGAAATATTCTAAATATTTTCTATATTTTTGCTATTTTAATAAATCGACTAGCGGAAAAAGATTTAAATATTGGATT
Organism: Ichthyophthirius multifiliis; assembly: GCF_000220395.1. Taxonomy (NCBI): domain Eukaryota; phylum Ciliophora; class Oligohymenophorea; order Hymenostomatida; genus Ichthyophthirius; species Ichthyophthirius multifiliis. Next base: position 23,510 of record NW_004086420.1, read on the forward strand.
TTATAATACTGAATAAAAAGATACTTCATATGCAATCTTTTTATTAGATAAATATATATGTATAAATAAATAATTTTATTATTATTATTAATTTTAATATATATATTATATAATATATATATATATATATATATATATGTATATATATATATATATATTATTTATATAATTAATTCTATTTGATTTTTTTACTTATGATACAATTAGAAAAAAATCAAAAACATTCCAGGAATCTTAGAAATATCCTTCTATACCAAAAGCTATAATTTTAAGTATACATTCTATAGAAAAAATAAATAAAAAAGCATTATCTGTATTATCTAATATTGCTAAACTTTCCTCGTCATAAATAAAAATTTAGGCGATGATTACTGAACAGCTAATAACTGTAAAAAATATGACAGTAAATTCAAAGTATTTACTTTATATTATTTTATTTAAATTCAATTTAGTGTTAACATATTCACGGAAATTAACCCATTTTCTCCAAGGCTTTATTTTATCTAAACGAAAATGTCTATTTTATTCCGTTAAATCGATTATATTGAAAAACTAATCGATAGTTATTCTTTAGTTCTATTAATCGTCTATAAAATTAAATAGATCTTAAGAAGTTTTTAAAGCCTCCTCTTCTAAGTCGACTTGAGAATATACGTAAGTGAAAAATTATATAAATTTTTTTTTTTGTATAAATTATTCATTATCTTTTTGGTTTATTAAACATTAAAAACAATTGAATAAAGCAGTTCTTCTTTTTATTCTATCGGCTTTTTAATTAAATAAATATAAATAAAAAAATATAAAAATTATTTTTAAACCTAAAAATAAATTCTAACGATGTTTTCGAAAACCTTCATATACAACAGCTACAGGAATAGGTAAAAAAAGCAATAGAAAAATTACTTTTTTAAATTTTATAAGGAAATAAATATTAATGTAGTTGTTGTTTTTTTTTACAAATAAAAGGTATAAAATATAGTAAATAATATTAAGAAATATCAATTATATTTAACATTATATCTGGCCAAAAATCAAAAGTAGTAACAATATATAAATTATTAAGAACAATCCAAATATTTTAGAAATCAGGATCAAAATCTTATTTTAAAAAATAAAAAATTATATGTATGTATATATATAATTATATTTATATATATATATTATATATATTTATATATATATTTATATTTATTTTCATTTATTTTTCTTTTTATTTGTTTCTTTATATATTTTTTTTTAAAAAAAAATTTACCTATTATATTATGCCCTAAATAAGCCCATAATATTATAACAATGAAATAAAAAATAAAAATAACTAATAAATTAACTGCTGAATTAACAATTCCTTAAAAACTCCTCCTTATACTTTTCGAGTATATAATAATTTAAAGTGGTCTTATAACTCTTCCAAATCGTATTGTATTATCAGGAAAACTTACTGCATAATATATTACATCCGCTAATATAATTAAGAAAAACATAATTCTAAAAAAAGTCTTTTTTTTAAAAATAATTCTTAATATTCCTTTTTTATTACTCGCCTCTGATTTTCTTTAAATAATTTCCATTAAAAAATCGAATGCTTATAGTGTTATAATAAAACTCTCTATACCTAACATAATATAAAAATTTTTTTCGTCTAAGTTTTTGTCAAGTCTATTTGTTGGTTCAAAAAAACTTATTAATATATAAATCCAACTTAAAAATAATAAAAAATCGTTCCACATTTAGGAATTCTATAATTTATATATAAATAAATCAAATTTTTTATTAGTATCTTGCTCATCTAGATCATATCGCACAGTCCTATATAAAACTCCATCTTTAAAATGTCTATATGCCTTTTCTTGTAATTTATCGCCGCCTAGTTTTTTAGTTAGACTTATTAATTTTTTTAATTCTAGTTGTTTGCTTTTTCCTTCATATTTCGTTTTTTCATGTTGATTAAAAATTTAGGGATTCTTTTCAGTTGATTTCTAAGAGGGTTATGATAAGTTGAACAATTTTATTTTGGAATTTTTTTCAGGAGATATACGGTTTTATGTAGTTACATTATTTATTTAATATTAGCACTATTTTAGTGTTTTCATATTTTATTTTATTGTTTTAATTTAATTTTTATTTTTTTATTTTTTATTGAGTAATTATTGTTTTTGTTTGTTTATTGGATTGTAATAATAAATTATATAAATGAAATTTAAATATATAATTATATTTTTAAATTATATTTCTAAATGTTATGTTATATTATTATTAGTTTTTTAAAAATATAAGTTTAGTTTATATATTTTAAATAATTAACAAAAAAAATAAACTTTATCGAAACTTTAAATGAGATTGATTTAATTATAAATTAAATAAGTATTTTTTTAAATTACATACGTTTTATTTTAATATTTATTTATTTATTCTTTTAATTAATTATACTTTTTTATTATTATTTTCTTAAATAAATATTGTTCATTTCATTTTTATTTAATTATAATAACTAAATTTTAAGTTTTAAATATTAAATATAAAAAATTTAAATTGATTTTTGTTATTTTAAATAATTTATTAGTTATATTTTTTAAATTATTTCAAACAAATATTGAATTTATTAAATATTAATTTATGATTTCGTTAAATTCAATTTTTTTTTTAAAGAAAGATAACATTCTAAATATTATATGGAATTATATTTAAGTATATAATATTTATATTTATTGAAAATTAAATTAACATATTTTTTTTTATATATATATAGATAATTGTAATATATTAATTAAAAAAAAATATAATTAAAATTATTATTTAATAGAATTTATAATAATATAAAACAATATTTTTTTTTAACTTTTGTTTAAAATAAACTATATATTAATTATTAAAAATGATATATCTATATTAAAAAAAAATTATTTAATAAAAAAATATATAATTTATTTTATTTTAAATAATTTTTTTTAAAATAAATAAATAATTAATGCCATAACTTTTCTTATCAATTTTTTTTAATAAATAGTTCATAAATTCATAAAAAATAGAATGTTTTCTTTCAGTACCAAACTAAAATAAACTTATTACAGGAGGTTAAAACAGTGACATTATAATATGGAAAATAACTAAAGAATATCAATATCCTTTATTATATATAAATCCATCGTTTACAAACACAATAGGAAAAACTACATGCTTACAAATAATAAAAAATTCATTATAAGAACAATTATACGTAAAAAAAAAAAAAAAAATTAAATAAAATAAAATAAAATAAAAAATTATATTTAGAATAATTAATGTATATTAAGTTTCCATGAAGATAATATTTTACGAATATATGATATAGAAGATGGAAGATGCTTAAATGCATCAAAAAAAGATATTTGTAAATAAATAAAAAAAGTAAATATATGCTAAAGTTTAACAGAAAATAATAATAGATTTTTCATCTGCGCAAATAGTTAAAATATAGAAAAAAAAAAAAAAAATATATATATATATTAAATTTATAATTTTTTTTTTAAAAAAAAAGGTGAATAACAATGGATAGAAATAATAGATATATGGACTCTTTAAAATATATGTTAAATAAAATTAAATGAGAAAAGCAAAAATATATAATCTTTATAAATTATGTATTCAAAATAATTATTGTATATAATAGATGATAAAGTAAATAAAAAAAATATATATATATAAATTTGTATATTTACATATTTCTTATTATAAAAAATAGAATATCCTTTATTGTTATGATATTTCTGATTTTTTTAATAATAGTTTTGATTTATATTATAATTTTATTTTGTTAGAAAAATTATAAAAAAATTAAATTTAAAATCTATAATGTAGATTTATTAATAAAATTTTAATTAACAACATTCATATCAATAACGAAAATTTACTATAATTTATTATAAGTGAGAATATGGTATATTTTTTATATTAGACAAAATTGATTTGCTAAGATTATTATGAATTCTAAAACATTTTTAACTAAAAAATACTTTAAATTTAAAATAATAATAATTCTTCTTAATAATCAGAAAAAAAGGATTTAATTTTAGAAAAAAAATAATTTTCAAAGCCTATATAATAAGTTGATTTAATTAATAAATCATAACGATTTTCAAGCAGAGTTTAATAAATACCATAGTATTCATAGAGTAAAATAATAAATGAGGTTATAAAAAAGTCTGAAACATATGAAAAAGTAGAATTTATGAAATAAATAATAATTGAGGATAATGAAGTTTTTAAAAAAATGGATTTGTTTTTTTAGAAAAGTAATATTTTTTACTACTATATATGGAAAACGGAAATATAAAAATTTTTAACATTTAAGACGTTTAAGAGCTTTTTTATTTAAACTTAAAAATTTTTTAAAATGATTTAATGTTTTTATTTTAGTCTTTTTCTTATTTTAAAGAGTAAAATAGCTTTTAAGGAATTCTTAATTTTTAAATGGTTTAAATAATGAATAATAATTAAAATTAATAAAATGAGTTTTTTTTTGATTAGTAAAATGGTTATTTATATGAATATGATAAACTTAATAATAAATTAGGACTTTATTTTTTATATGAGCATATTTAAAATATTAAACACGAAGTAAGATAAATTAAAGGCTTTCGTATAAATTTAGAGGAAAATGATTAAATTTTAAATGAAAATAAAATTAATTAAGAAAATATAGATAAAAATTAAGGAAATTTAAATGAAAAATAAGGAAATTTAATTGAAAATAGTATTTAATATAATAATGTTAGTATTATTTTTAATGAAAGAAGTATATAAGATAATATATATAATAAAAGGGTAACTTAAAGAACATTTATTAATAAATAAAGTTTATTTTTATGTTTAAAATAATAAAAAATAAAATTTTATGAATCCATAATTATTTGAAGCATAATTTTTTGAAAGATTTGGAGGTTTTTTACAAGAAATATTAGAAAATGAATAAATTTGTGTATAAAGTTTATCTTTTTTAGATTTTTAAATGGATCCTTTTATGTTTTTTGGGACTTATAGTGGTAAAATAATAGGTTTTTCGATTATTTATAATGAAAATATGGATTTTTTTGAAATTTGGTAAGGTTTTTTAGGAAAGTTTTTAATTGAAAAAAAGGAAATTGTTTTTTTGAGGTTTTTTAGAGGATTTTTAATTGCTTAAAATTCAAGTTTTTATTTAAAAATATATAAATTGGACTAAAAATTGCTTTAAGAAAAAACAAAAAATAAATTGAAAATTTTCGATTTTGAAAAAAATTTGATTTTAGAAATTTTGTTGAAAAATAAAATTAAAAATTTATAAAAAATTAAAATTTTCCCAAAAATTTTAAAAGAAAAAAATTCTTTTTATTAAATTGTTAAAGATTCTAAGTATTTTTTAAAAAATTTATTTTGTATTATTTTGGAAAATAATAATGTTTTGATATATAATAAGTTATAAAATTAGATAATATTTAATATAAATGATATAAATGAGGATATTTAAGCTATATTTGTAAATCCATTGAGTGATTTTTTATATGTTTTTGACTAAAAAGATAACGTATATATATGGTCTTTTGGTAATTTGAGATTCGAAAGGATTACTAAAGTTAAATAAATACAAAGTTTACTAGAAACAGAAGATATAGAGGTATAAGAAGAAGAAAAAGAAGATGAAACATGTGATTTTGGGAAGAAGTTTTTGAATAGTTTTTGCGAAAAATACAGTGTGGAGATAAATGGGGGTATTTTAAAGAATTTCAATAAAGGATTTTGTTAATAATTTAATGAAAATTCAGGTGCGTGCATTTTAAGAAATAATTAAATGGAAATTCTTTATTTTGATTGTAAGAAACATAATTAAAATATAATAAATTTTTTTGAAAAAACTATTAATAATAATGATTATGTATTTATATAATTTTTTATCATTTTAAATATATTTTTAGATTTTTTAATATTTATGCTTTGTTTTTCCTTGGAATATAGATAAATATTTAGATAATAAAATATCTAAAATATGCTAATATAAGAAACCAGTTTTAAATTATTTTTTAGGCAATTAAGGATATGGGTAATCTTTTTCATTAGGGTTAGTTGATGATTTAAATTATGGAGTGTCTAGTTATTAATCTACAGTGTATGCTTTAAGTATTATTTTTAATTTAGAGTATATAAGTTTAATTAAAAATAAATTAGTATATTCTTTGATTTTATATAAATATATTTAATATATTTTTTTATATAAAATATATACTTTATATAATATAATTTTGTTTATTTTTTTTTAATAAATTTTTAATAATAATAGTTTATTAATAATATATTAACGGAAATTTGTAATTTATTTACATTAAACTAATTTAAGTTTAAAGGAAAACTAGTTGATTTGTGTATATAAACAATCTCTGGATTTATTTTAAGCGAATAAATATAAATAAAAGAAGCTGCGAGTAAATTATTAACTAATCTTTTGAAAAATAATAAAGTAATAAACATATATATTTATATAAATATTTAATAAATAAAAAAAGACAGTATAATAATATTAATTATTAATAAAGAATTACGGAAATTTATTAAATTTATATAATTAACAATAAATAATAGACTAATAATTATTTTTAATATATGCATATTTATTAATTTATAATAAATAACCTTAAATTCCAAAATTAATTGATGAAAGTCAATTTATTAAAATAATTATAAATAATATTAATTTAAATAACCTTGAAAAAAATATTGATTAAGTTTATTGTTGTTTAGAAATTCTATAAATAGGAATGAATATATGGAAAAATTAAATAACAGATATTAATTAATTAATTATTAATTTAATGTTAATATATTTCAATTTTAATGTCGAAAATGAATAACTTTAATTTAAATTTACAAAATAATAATCTTAAAACTAAAAAAAAAAAAATATTTTAATTAATGAATGTTAAATATCAAATAAATAAACTAAAAAAACAATGAAAAAAGTTTGTATAAAGTAAATATAATAATATATATATATATATTCAACAATAAAAAATAATAATAATATATATATATATATATATATATATTTATTATTTATATATATATTAGATCTATTATTCATTTAGTTGATATTTAATTTTAGAAATAATTTTCTCTTTTAATATAGGAAGAAATAAATAAATTAGATAGACATCCTTTATATATAAGTTCTTTAATAGATATTATAGATAAATTATTTAAATTTAACCACAAAAAAATGCAAGAAAATTTAATTTATTACATTGAAATTTTACTAAAATAAATTGATCCTAATAATTAATCTTTTAGAAAAATTTGTTATTTTTAAGTTGCAAATACATTAAATAGAATCAGCAAACTATATACAAGCGTTTCAGTTCATTTAAATTCTTAAAAAATAGCTGTTTGTTCACCTTAAAATAATATTATTATTTACGATTTGAGAACATCTTAAAAATGGAGAGTTTTGGAAGGGCATGAAAAGTAAATTATGAGTATTAATTTTGATAATTATGGCAAAAATTTGGCTTCTTTTAGTATTGAAGATTCTAGTTTGAAAATCTGGAAAGTGGGCTCGATTAACTTTTTTGGGTCTAGTTAGAATATGAATTGCAAATGTACAAAAACTATAAACGTTAATAAGAAAATTAGCGAATTATTATTGTAGAGTAATTTTTAAATATCGATTTTATGGGATTGTAATGATAGTAAAGTTTAATTGAAGTTTGGTAATGAAGGAAATATTATTTATAATATTTTTGAATGATTTTTATTGTTTTTTTTTTATTATAAAAATTTTAGATATTAATTTTTCATTTTATATATAAAATAAATCTCATAATTATTAAAGGTTCAAATATAAAATTTTTAACTAAAAAATTTAATAATTTATAAAAATATAAGGAAATGAAATAATTAAATATTAATTAATTTTATATTTAATTATTTTAAATAAAATATTTATTTCAAATAATATATATTTAATGAAATATATTAAAAAAAATTCATTATTTTATAAATATATATTTTTAATTATAATATAAAAATGCTATAATAAAATAATTAATATAATAGAAATAATAATAATAAATAATATATATATATATATATATATATATATAAATATATAAATAATAAAATATGCATTTTTAATAAATAATAATAATAAAATTAATATAAAAAAGTATTGTTTATAAGTTTTTTTTTTTTTTACAAAATATAAATAAAAATGAATTCACTTTGATATTTTTTTAAATAAAGATGTTTAATAATATTATTATTATTAAAATAAATAATTAAATTAAATAATAATGAAATAATAAAAAAAAAATATCTTTTCAAATATAACCTACTTTTATTTATTTTTATTTTATTTTTTATAAAACATACAATTAAATATAAATACGAATGCAAAAAAATAATAAAAGACCTTTTTTTTGTTTTGTATTTTATTAAAATTTTAAGAAAAAATTTTTTTTTATGGAGAAATAATAAAAAATATATAAAAAAGTTATATATAAAATAATGCAATATTTATATTAATTAATTTAATTTTTTTATTATTTTAAAATTTATAAAAATAAAAATCTTTTTTTTTTATCTCTTTCAATTTTATTTTTTTAAATATTATTCTTATTACTATTACTATTGTTATGAAATTTACATTTTATTCTTACTATAAAATTAATAAAAAGCAATAAAACTAGAAGAAAGTCCTCCAAATGCTACTAAACCTCTATTAAATCTTGTATGAAGAATATATTCTGGTAGATTATTTCTTTATAAACAAACAATAATATCTCCTAAAATCCTAGCAATATTCAATGAGTAATTTTTCCTTTCATCAGTAATATAAATTACAATTTGACAAAATTCCTTTGGAGTCATATTATTAAGCATTAAAGTTTTTAATTCTGATTCTTTTTTAAATGATTATTTAAGTTTTATTATATAATAAGCTAAAGCTGAAATCAGACCTATAAACCATAAAGAATAACCATACTTTTTAATCTCCCTATAATTGAGTTTGAGGAAGTTTATTTTGGATAAAATTGCAACATTATCAACTATATAGAAAAGAAAATAAAATATATTTGTAATTAATAAGCATGATTATTATATTCTGTTTTATTTTTTTAAATTTCTTAATAAATCTTCTATATTAGGGATACAATTTATTCCTTTAATTAGTCTTATTAATCTTCTGGAGTCATATATTGTTTCTATTTTTATATTATTAAATGGTATTTTTAGTTTTTTATTTCTTTTTAAAAATAAATATATATTATTTTTATTTATAAAATACAATATATTTAAAAATTATGATTGTATTGAGATTAGTTATCATATTTGTACCAAGATTTAGCAAGATAAAAATATTATAAGACTTTTAATAATCTATCTCTGAATTCTATATTATTAATAAAAGTTTATTTTGTGAATATTGTTTATTTTTTTATTTAAATATTATTATTTTAAATTTAGGTTTTTTTTTTATATTTAAAAGAAAAATGTGATTTACCAGTGCTATTTAAACAATCAACTAAATTTTTAAATTTACTTGAAAAATCTTACATTTATTTTTTATTTTTAATAATTTAAAGTATAGTATTAATTAAAGATTTTTTTTTATTTCCATAAAAAATGTTTAATTTAAAATATAAAAATAATATATATATATAAATTATTATTATCTATTTAGTAAATAAATTATTATTATCTATTTATTTAATATATTTTTTTTTATAAATAATTTCTTTTAAAATAAACACATAAAAAATATATAATTTAACAATCTATTTTTTAAAAATAATAAACTCAAATCACATCTATTATCTATCTTTCTAATCTTTATAACATTTTTGTAAAAAAAGATAGATTAAAAGTTATTTACATAGTATCAGATTAAAAAGAAATACTTAAATAAATATAATTATAAATAAATAAAAAAATAAATATTAATTATACTTAGTTTTATTCAAAGATAATCTTTTTAACTCTTAATAATTTACTGCAGGTATATATATTTTATGTAATAAAATTCTTGTAGGATATACTTAAGGAATATATTTAGCAAGATAATCTAGAAAACTTTCTTTTGCATAAACAATTTATATTTCAAAACCTCCAGTATTATTACAAAATATATATAATTTTATAGATTATTCACTTTTTATTTTATTTATTTTTAATAAAAAAAATAATATAGTTTTATATTTTACATTTCATTAATACTCATTCCTTTAAATAAAATAGAAACTAAAATTTTTTCTTTAAGTAATTTCTATGTAGTATAATAAGCAAAAGCATCTGGTTTTTTAGGAATATATTATAAATTTTTTTATGATTATGAATTAGTTTTTTCAACTTCATTATTTTATTATTCAGTATTTAGGAATTTTTGCACAATAGAAATTTCTTTTTGTTTTTCATTTAAAAGATTCTTTTTTAGTTATTCAAAAGTTTATGTTTTTTAATCTAATCTGTTTTTTTTAATTGAATAATTATTAATAATATATATATATATATATATATATATATTTATATAGTTCAATAAATAATAATATTAACTTATTTTTAATTAATGTTAAGTTTTATATTAAAATAGAGTTTGTATAATCTAATTATTTTTTGTATTATTATTATTATTTACTATGATATTTTCTTTTCATTAAAATCTACGATTTTTTTTATTTAAAAAAAAAAAAAATTAAATATTTTTTACAATATTAAGTTATTCTTTATACATATTAAATTATTAATCGAAAAATTCTTTCTTTTTATATTCTTCTGGATCAATCGATTAATCTATATCTGAATTTTAATCCATTAAATTATTCATTGTTTATTATTTATTTGCACTTAAATTAATTTTAGATTCATTTACTTTTTATTCAATTTATTCATAGTAAGGTTTTAATAAAACTTCGAACAATTTATCAATATTTTCTTTTAGTTCTGGAATGTCTTTTAGTTTTGGTTTTTTTTTATTTCTTCAAGTTAATCATACATACGAATTCCGCTTAATATAGGGGTTGAATTATATAATATTTATTAAATTAAAAGAAGTATTTTTTCTTTTCGCTTATAGATTTCTAATATATGGAATATACTTACTTAAGAACCTTATTCAAGTTAAAAAATTTCAATATTTTTATATTTTTTATAGCTTTTTCTGATATATATTCACCACAAGAATATTCTATACATTTATATGTATTAATTTAATTTAAATGATTCTATTTTTTGTTATAATTTTTAATTTTTTTGTTTTTGTTTTACTTTAGAACATGTCCAACCTTACGTTTATAATTCATTTATTAGTTTTTCTTATTCTAAATTAATATATTATATAGGAATGATAGTATGACAATCTTGGCATCTTTTTTTTTATAGAAAATAAATAAATATGTGTTTATTATATAAAATCTACTTTTATATACTAAATAATTTTTCTTTAGGAATTTGTTTTTCTTCGTTATTTTCATCTAAGTTTTTGTTATTAACATAATTTAAATAAACAAAATTTTATTATAATTTCATATTTACACATCTTTATTATATTTCAGTAGAAAATAAACCTAAATCAATATATTTAAATTATAAATATTTTATTATAATATAAATGGGATCTTTATTTCCTTTTTTAATTATTATATATTTTTTATTTATATTTAATAATAGAACCTCTAATAAATAAACTTTTATCAGTTTATCTATCACTTTCATTATTAACGTATAAATTTTAAATCAAAAAAATCATATGTAAAGGAACTTATATAAATTCCTCTTACATATTAGAAAAATTATTAATTAAATGCTATATTTAACTTATTGCTAAGCTAAAATCACTTTAAGAATAAAGACTTTTTTAAACTTAAATTAATTAAGTATCTATGCTTTGTTTTTCTTAAGGTAATTATTAATCTTAATTTGATTAGTCATCATAATTATTATTTTTAGATTTAGATTTGTTATCATTAAATTTTCTTTCAAGAATAAAATAGTTTAAGTCATTAAAAGATTAATCACAATTATTAAATGTATCTTTTTATATATATAAATACATTTATATATACGCTTTTAGTAATATTATATATAAATATTACCTTTGCATATAAACTTTTCTAACAACTCTGCAAGTACTTTTAAGTTTACTTAGGATTTTATTATTGGTATGCATGTTTATTCTATTTATAATTTAAAATAATCGAAATTTTCAATAATATATAATAAGAATCCATATGAAATTAAAAAAATGAAATTATTTATTTTTTATTCTAAACTATGTTCCATATATTATAATTTTTATTAATTTTTTTTCTGTTTTTTATATTTATTTATTATTTAATTTTTGTAAAAAAAAAATTATATAAATGTTTTATTTATTTTACGTTAGAATTTTATTATTAATCTTATTCTAAATCTAATTCTTTAGTAATTAAAGTTTTTTTTATAATTTTAACAAATTTATTATGAACAAAAATAAGTTCATCTGAAAAAATTTAATTTCTATTATTTTAATTATCTTAAAAATCAGAAACAATAGTTTTTGCTAAACCTAATAAAATAAATATAATATTAATAATAATAAAAATATATAAATAAAAATATATATTTATATATATACATTTATTTATATACTTTTAATTATTTCAAATAATAGAGTAGCTTTTTTTTAAATTTCCTCTTTATTTCCTTATTAGTAATCTAAAGAATTCGACAAATATTTAACTTAATCACTTTTTTTTAATTCAATACTTTTAGAGTATACTTTTGAATTGATATCATTAATAATTTTAACAGCCATTTTTTTGAAATAATCCACTGTTATTTTTTATTTTTTAAAAAGTAAAGTATAACAATGCCAAAATAGACTTTAATTTTAAATATTTTTTATATCACTTAACTATTTAATATATATATATATAAATATAATATATAATATATAATTAAAAAAAAATAACCTAAATTATTTAATTTTCAAATTCATATTTAAATATTTATAAAGTAAGTGTTATCAATGTAAAATTTGAACATCCATTATGTATAGTATTTTAATATAATAAATTAATCAAAATTTTTAACTAAAAATGGTTTAACTTTTTTAATTTTACTAAATTTATTATATAACAAGGGTGATGATATAGTAAACTAAACATAGTTTCATATAATTAAATATTTTTTATTATAAAAGCGGGTATATTAAATTAAACATTTTCAAGCAATTCCACTGAATTATCTTTGCATTTCTCGATTATTTTTTGAGATAGCATACTGTCTATTTTACTTTCTAACATGGAAAATCTACGCTCGAATTCGGCTACTTAAACTAAACTTTCTTAGAAGATATTATTACAGTATTCTTCTAAAATAGTGTCTTGTTTGATTAAATATTCCTCTTTTTATTAATCTTCTTCATTTTGGATATTTTTTTATACCTTTATTTATTTTATATTAAAACTAAATATTTATATTACATAATCTTATTTTTTTTATATATTAAAATAAGATGAAGCTAAATTTATTTTGACTGAATTATTTTCAATATCATTTATATTTTCTTTTTTTTTAAAGAATAAATAAAAGAAAATACTATATTTTTACCTAAACTTTAAATTTTTTACTAATTATCACTTTAAACCTATTCGTCATCATCTTCTACAATTTATTCATCACTCTAAGACTTAAAAGATGAAAAATTATCAGTAGTAATATCCGAATCATATGAAGATTACTCAATAATATCAATTTCTATATCCTTTTAATTTAAAAGTTCATTTTCATATTCTTCATCTTCATTTTCATTATTATTATCTTTCTAAGTTTGGTCTTTTTGTTTACTTAAATTGTCAAAGTTCTTCCTTTAAGATCTTGCCTTACTAGCCTTCATAGAAAAACTTTAATCACTAATATGTTATTAGGAATTAAGTAAGTTATCATCATCATATATATTATCCGATTATTAAATAATAGGCACATATGTAGGACAATTTTATGTTTTAGAGTTTTATTTATTTACAACTAAACCTAATTTCCCGTTTTAAAAAGAACCCCAAACAAAGCATTTACCGTCAGATCCGATAGCTATATTATGAAAAATACCAGCTGATACATATTTTATTGATTTTTTGTAAAATTCATTTATTATTTCTCTATCAGGATTAGTTAGTATAAATTTTTAGATTAAAGAAATATTAGTTGGTGGTAATAGTATTTATTTTTAGCTTATGTATTTGTTTAAGTCTTAGCTTTTTTAGGGTTTTTATTTTAATTGTTAATAATATTTAACAATATCTTAAGAATTTTCAAATATTAAATTTCCTAGATTACATAATCCCCATGCATATACATATTATTACTTTTTATTAAAAAATGAAAAATATATAAAAATGGATAAATATATATATAATATATATATATATATATATAGTATATATATATATATATATATATGCATTTATATTTTTTTTTTTTACTGCCTATTCTTCACCTTATTCTTATATTGACAAGGCCAAAGTATGATATTCGGAACACGATACTTAAATAAATTATTAATTTTATAATTCATTAGTTCTTATTAAAATAAACTAATCATCGATTCCTTTAGCGTCTTCTACATTAAAAACATTTGCTTATCCTGAATATATTCTTAATCCACATGAATAAATTTTACCATTATTATCTATAGCTACACTATGAAACATTCCCATATCAACAGATTTTATTTATACCTTTTACATTATAATAATATATATATATATATATATATATAATATTATATTTTAAATACTTCTTTTTCTTATTCAATTAATACTTTTTTCGGTATATAAATTATTTAATTTTTAGCAATTTTTTTATTTACTTCTTCAGGTTTAATTTATTCATTATTTTACTATTTCCCATTTTTATCTTCATCATATTCATTAACATTCATTTCTGTTCTATAAATTTTAATACCTAATTATCCATAAATATTATTCCCCCATGCATATAATTATCTCTTGTGTGCTGAAATACTTACCATCCCCTATGGCCCGCACGCAATATATATCATTTAAGGAATATCGTTTACCATCTTAGGTTCAGGGACAACATAATAATTCTTCTCTTAATGTCCTAATACACCACAATCACTAGTTCCGAAAGTCCAAACTTCACCTTTGTCTGTTAATAAAGCTGAAAATTTATCACTACAAGCACTCATTATTATAGTCTTAGTTTCTAATATACCTTAAAGTTTTTAAGGAATGTAATTATAATTACAACTATATCCAACACCTAATTAATAATATATATTTTTACCCCAAACATACGCTTATCCTCTATTTTTTTATTATTAATATAATATTTTTATTAATTTTTTTAAAAATCTTAATCAAAAAAAATGAAATGTTATACATTTTAGTTATTAAGATAAATATATATATATATATTTAAATATTAAAATATAAATATATATATATATATATAATTACATATAGTTTTTTTTATTTATATATTTATTTTTAAAATTTTTATTACTTTTATGAAATAGCTATTGCATGTAAATATGAACATGAAATATATCTAATTATATTATTTTTGAAATATTAAATTTAAAATGGCCTATTAAAATCATTTAAGTCAGTATCTATTTCATTCGTGTTTTTAGTTTTGGCTTATTATTTCAATTTTTTACTCACTATACTATTTTAATTTAGTTTACTATTAGTATTTCTAATTGATTTATTGTGTAAAGACATATTTTCGTCATTTAAATTGTTATTATTTTGGTTAATTTCGTTTTCTTTCATAATTAATTATTCTTTCTTTTTTTGTATAATTTGAATGTTTTTTGGGTCTATTATTAACATCCCCTTTTTTACACTTCCACATGCGAAAATCTATCCATTATTTGCCAAAAAAAAGGAATTATTTTAGCTAGCTTAGCAAAAAATGATATTTGAAGGAGGTCCTCTTTAGATTAATTATTTGTCTATAATATATAAAGGGTACATATCTATTTTGAATTGAATTACTTCAATATTATCTAACGAATCATTTAAATTAATTTAATTTTTATTATTATTTTTGGCTTTTGTTAATTTATTATTAAGTTCTGCCTAATAATATTGCAAACTAAAAAATTACAAATTCTTATCTTTATTTAATTTAATACTTATTTTCTATGGTTAAGTATAATAATCTTATATATCCTTATTATAGCCTATTCCCAAATTACCACTTTTAGAGCTTCCCCATGTAAAAATTTAACCATTTGTACTCAAGGCAAGTGAATGCATACTGCCTGCTGCTACCTAGTAATACATTTTATTTTTTCGAAATTTTTTACATATCATTCCCACTCTAGTGGGCAATGTTTGTGTTTTACAATCTTCGGAAACACCCAGTTTTCCATACATTCCATCACCCCAAGCATATACAAACCTATTATATATATATATATATATATATATATATTTATTTATTTATTTATTTTATTATTACCCTTCTCCAGTAACTATTAATGTATGATTCATACCACAACTTACATGAGTTACGTAATAATCTTCTAAAACAACAACTTTTTTAGGAATTAGTTCGTCTGTTGTTACACCATGGCCTAATCTATAATATTAACCATTTCCCCAGGCTAATTTATATTAAATATATGTTTTTTTTATTATTAATTTTACTATAAAGTTCTTTATTTTTAGAAACAAAAGCTGAATGCTAATCACCACAATCTATATATTCTGCAATAATATCATTTTAAATAACTTCTTTTGGTTTTAAACAGTCGTTTTGATTTCCATGCCCTAATTAACCTCTTAAGTTTTTTCCCCAACTAAATATTATTCCTGAAATTGTTAGAGCTAATGAATGTGTGGCACCACACGCTACTTAAACAAATTTTTATTTTAAATTTAATTATTAAGGAATTTTAACATCTTCTAAATGCTCATTTCCTAATAAACCTATATATATAAAAAATATAATATATGAACATATTTATATATTTTTTTTTTATAAATATATTTTATATTATTATATTAGAATTATGCTTATATTAATATATATTATTTATTATAATTTACCTGTTTTTCCCATACCAAAAGAATATAATTAATTGTTTTCGTCAATAATTAATGTATGGTGATGTCCACAAGCAATATAAATTATTTCTTTATCTTAAAGCTCAAGTTCTTATATATCATAAATTTGATTTTTATTCTTATTTTATATTAAAAATAAATATTATAAAGTATTATATTTAAAATAAATATAATAAAAAATACATCTTCATCACTTCCTTATTCATCATTTGATTCTTATGAATAATTTTAATTTGAACTAAAACTTTAATCTGATAAACTTCCACTATAACTATAACTTCTTTAATTAAGTACTTTTTATTAATCAAGTTTATATAAATATATAAATATATATAAATATATATATATATATATATATATATTTATTTATATATACATTTTATTTAATTTTCATCTATTCCTAATCTTCCAGATTCCATAAATCCCCAAATTAGAACTTTTGATTTTTTAAGTTTTTTATTAGTTGAATAAAAATATTAAATAATATTAAATTAGTTTGGATTTTTAAAACAAAAATAATCAAAAAATTCTTATTTATTATCTTCTATTTATTATTCTTAAATTTATTTTACTTAAAAATTAAATTATTATAATTTCATTTTATAATCATCTTCATTAATTCTAGATTAAGGTGTATCCTCAGGAGGAGGAATTCCATGAAAAGGAAAATCATGTAAATCAAAAAATTATTAGATTAAATCTGTTTTGACGTATCTATGATTTATAATTTTACTCTCAAAATGGCTTAAAATATCCATTGTATTATTTTATTATAATTCTAAAAATTATTTTAAATGTCCTTTTAATATATTCTTTATTTAAAAAAAACAAAAAAACAAAAAAAACAAACAAATTATATAATTGTATTATAATTTGTTATATACTTATATATTTGCTGATGGTGATGCTGTAGAATCAACTAAATCTAAAATTGAATCATTTATTAAAACTGCTATATGATTTAGCCCCATTGATATATGAATTGCCTTGTATTGTTTGTTCATTTCTTTTATTTTCATACAATACGGTTGATATTAATTTATTTTTGTCTAAGTCCCAAATAGTCCTGATTTAGCTAACCCCCATATATATAATTCACCGTTTTTGTCTATTGCGGCTGAATTATTTAATGTACAGGCTATTTTATTGTATTTTAGCATATATATTTTTTTTATATATAAAACGCTAATTTTAGTTTTAATTTTATAAAAAAAAAAAATTTAAAAAATAAATAAATGTTTTATTATATATCGTTTTAAATAAATATTTTGATTATTATTTAGATTTTTTGTATTTATCAATAATTTTAATGAAATAATTATAATTTATATATATTTAATTTTTTTTAATAAATATTTTTTAATAAAATAAGTAATTTAATATTATATTATATATTTAATATTTTATTATTAAATCTTTATTTTAATTATATTATCTTTTTTTTATAAAATGTTGAAATTTCCTTAGTATTATTTTTATATTTATTTAATTTAAACTATAAGTTTTTTTTATTACTTTAAAAATATTACTATTATTTTTATTATAATCTTTCTATAAAAAAATAAAAAAAGTTAACAATATTTGTCTTTTAATACAAATATTTTATATAAAAAAAAAATATTATTTACATAAAATATTTTTAATTATATAATTTAACTATCTAAACCAAAAATAAAAAAATAAATAAAATTTTTTAACAATATAAAAAAAAATAAAAAAATATGGCCAAATCTATTCAATCAGAAATATCAAAAGCATCTGAAAGAACATAATAAATAATTAACGAAGTATCATTAATGAATAATTCTAAGTAATAAAATATAATATTGACTTCAATAAAACCTCAAAAAAAAATTAGATTATTTCAATTATAAGGAGTAATAGATCCAGAGATATTACATAATGTATGGTTTTCATTAGGTATTTATACAAATTAAAATCTAAAATATATATATTTAAAAAAAATAATAATAGGAAAATATATTTAAAGATAATTATAAGTTGGAAGATCAGTAATTCTTCCCAAATTCGGTTTATTCACATTTTCATTTCCAGATGTGAATCTTCAGGTAAAAAATATAAAAAAGGAAAAATTAAATTAAACTAAATTAACAAAAAGTGTACAACCAACGAAAACGTTAGAAATCCTTAAAATCGTGAACCTGTTTTTGCTATATCTAAAGAATTCGCTTAGGGATTAAATCTAAAAAGCGCAGTATATAGAGAAACAGGTTTAAGACCGTTAGTATTAAGCAGTACATCGGGAAAAATTTAAACGATTATTTGTTCTTTTAGTGAAATTGCGAACATTGCGAAAATAGAAAGAGATATTGTTTAATTATCTATATAAAGAATAAAATAGAGAATTGAATAAACAGCAAAATAAGTATGTTTTTTTTATTTTTAAAATATTCTTTTTTGTTTTGTTTAGTTATAAGAAAATTAAAGCCTTACTTTAGAAATACCTTGTTTAGGAACTTTAATTATAAGAAATGGGTTATGTGCAGTTTATTTTAATGATTTTTTATGCAATCAATTATTAGTATTATTATATAATAAATAATATTTTTAATTATCGTAATATATTTTTGTTTAAAAAAAATAAAAAAATAGGGAATTTTTAAATAAACTATAGAATAAAGAAAAAATAAATTAGAAAATCAAGAAAATTTGACAGAAGAAAAATTGAATGAATTTAATGTAAAACAATAAAATTAAAAAATATATATCAAAAAAAAAAAATATAATAAAAAGAAAAAAAATTATACGAAAATTGATGAAAATGCAAAAGAATGGCTTGCTAAAAATCTTAATATTGATATATAAAAAGATTGGTAATAAAAAACTATATATTCGAAAACCCCTGATGCTATGTCTAAAATTGATTAATAATCATAATTTTATAAAACTTATTCAAATACATTACTAAAAGATAATGTAACATAGAAAGCTTATAAGTATTTTTATTATTATATTATATTTTATATATATATATTTATTTTTTTCTTTTTTTTAGATCTAAGAAATAAGTATAAGTGGAAGAAGATAAAAAAGAAAACGAAAATTAATTAAAAGATGAAAATCAGAAAATTGAATTTCAAGAAAATTAAATTTTTAAAAAATTCTAAAAATTTATTAGAAATACACTTCTTAATTCAGATGATGTAAAAATAAAAAAAAAATATAAAAAAAAAAACAAACAAAATTATAAAATTATAGAGTTTTAATAAGCTTATAATAGCAATATTTGGTAAAAAAGGAAATAAAAATAGTAAAATAGACATAACATAATTTCATGAAGCATTAAAAAAAATAGACTATGAATTCCAAAATTCTGAAGTAGAAATATTATTTAAAAAAATAGACGATAAAAAGGACAATATTATTGATTTTGATGAATGGAAAAATCATTTTTAATTTTCTAGTATTTTTTTTTTTTTTAAATGAAAATAAAAAATAAAATAAATAGATAATCCGATCTAATATATAAGAAATTCAATAGAAAAAAATAACCTTACATTAGATGATATATTTAAAAGAATGGAGCTATCACGTTAAGACTAAGAATTAACCGAAAATCAAGTTGTAAATGGTTTAAAAAAGCTCCTTTGTTCTAGTAAATATGAAGCAGAGAGAATTTGTAAAAAATATATATTACCTGATGATTAAAAATCCATATAATTAAATAAATTTATAAATTTATTAATAAAATCAACAAATAATGGGATAATTTAGTCTTCATAACAAGAAGACGTGCCAGATGAATGGTTGATTTAAATGTACAAAAAAATAAAAAAATAATTAATGAATAGCGATGACCCTTAATCTTTATTAAATAAATTTTATTAAATGGATTAATAAAATAAAGGATGTTTGGATATTGCGAATTTCAAGACTTGTCTATTGTAATGTGGATTAAATTTAAGTTTAAAAGAAATTGATAAAATTGGAAGGTTTATTGATAAAATTGAAGGCACTTAGAATATTGACTATTCTGCTTTTATTTAAAAAATCGATAGTTCTTTGAAAATTTCTAATGCTCATTAAGGATTATAGTATATTGCTGAGTCTCTTATTTCTTATATCAAGCTTTATTGTTAGAATGATGTGTAGAAATTCATAAATTAAATTAATGCTAATAAAAAATAAATATCTATTAGTAATTTTATTAAAAATACATAGAATAGTATATTCTATAAAAATCCTGATTAAATTTAAATATATGCAGAAGTTATTGATATTGATAAGGATGGATTTATTGATAAATATGATCTGGAAACTTTTTTAAAAAGATATACTTATATTGATGAAAATAAGTAACTTTTTTTTTTCAATTAATATATATATATTTTAATACTATAATTCTTTATTATAATTTAATTAATATATTTAATATATATATATATATATATATATATATATATATATATATATATATATATATATATATATATATTGATTAGATTATTCCCGAATACTTAACTAGATTTTAAATAATTATATTCTATAATTAGAGATTTAAAATAATAGTTTAGTTTAAAAAATATTACATTATGGGAAGCATTTAAACTTTTAGATTAAAATTAAGATGCTTTTGTTACTATAAATGAGTTTACGGAAAATCTAACGAGCAAACTAAATATTTAATTGAGTTAAATCGCTAAAAACGGTATTTTCTCTTATTTAGATTATCTGAAAATCGGAATGTTTGATTTTTAGAGATGGAATGCAGTTTTTACAAGGATAAATTTGGAAACATCAAATGTACTTTTAGATAATTTTAAATTCTAGGAAGAGGCAATAGAAAATATTATTAAATGGCTATAAACTTAAAGTTATAATATTTTATTATATAATTTTATTTAAAAAAAAAGATGTTGGATATGAAGAAGCATTTAGAATAGTAGATAAGGATTTTGATGGTTTTATAAGTAAAGAAGATTTGAAAAAATTTCTATAAATAAATATAAATATAGAAAATAAATACTTACATAGTTAAAATATAGATAGATTGTATAAAATTATAGATTAATATAAAAAAAATAGTATAGACAAGAATGATTTTATGAATTTTTTATAATAGTAAATAAATGGAAATAAGACATAAAAAAATTGGCTTAATAATTGTATTTAACAAATAGTCGTATATTTTTCAAAATAAAATATGGATCTATAAGAATAATTTAATATAGTTTCTAATTATAAAAATTAATTTTTTTATAAAAGGTTTATTTAATGGATTAATTCTACTCAGGTTTTAGAAGGATTTAATTTAACAAGTAAACTAGAATAATAATTATTTACTTTTTTCGATCCTCATAAAAAAGGATTTATAACTTTTAATGATTGGAAAAATGCAACTAAAAATTATATGAGTATATATATATATAAATAAATATATAAATATATATATATATATATATATATATATATATTTTTATAATTATTTATTATTATTTTTTTAATTATATTTATATAAAAATAGATAAAAACGATATATATATTGAATAAATAAGACAACAATTAATAAATGGTTTTTCTTCTTTAAAAGAAGGTTTTAATTTTTTTACCTAAAATTAACCAAATTTATATTTTGAGAATTTTTCGAAAGCTATGGATAGTTTTTTTCCAGATATAAAATAATTAAATAAACTTAAAAGAAGTATATGGAATTTATTGAATAGTAAACTTAAAAAATATCATTCAAATAATTCTTAATATAATTATTCGAATTACGATAGTACTATTGAATAAGATAATTCATGTTTAAATTTTGAATAATTTAATAGTATTTTCAGCATTGAAAATAGAACTCTTTACCCCAATAATATTATTACAAATTAATATTAAATAATGAATAAGCTTAAGTAACTTCTAATTGCAAATAAAAAGAATATTCATGACTATTTTAGACTATATGATCCTCAAAATACTGGAATTATTAATAATATTTAATTAAAAAATATTCTTTTGAAATTGAATTTAGGGCTTTCCTCTTAAGAAATAGGATAAATTATTTAATTTGCAGATCCTACATAACATTAATATTGTAAGTATTTAAATTTATTAACTTTATTGAAAATTTCTCCTAACGAAATTGCTATTAAAGAAAGATCTTCATAAAGAATTAATTAATTAAAATAAGCTTTATATGAATATATGATTTCTCCAAAAGATGCTTTTAGAGAAGTACTTTTTATTTTAAATTTTAAATATATTTATTAATATTAATAAATAGTATGATACTTAAAAAAAAGGATATATGGATTTTTAAGACTTTACAAGATTTATGTAATAAATACAATAATTAACTGGTTAAGAATAAATTAGTTATTCAATTTCGAAAGATATGTTCGATTTTATAGATTAAAAGTAAGATAATAAAATTGATTTATAAGAATGGACTTCAGTTTTTATTAATAATGATGTTAAAAATATATATTTATATATATATATAATAAAAAAAATTAAAATAAATAGGATAGATATAATAAATAAAATAAAGCTTAATATTAAAAAAAATATCCTATAAAAATAAATCAGAGTTTATTAGATTTTTAAAAATCAATTAAAAATAATGATTTAAGAAAAACTGTTGGAAGTTCTATAAATAGTTAATAATAAAATGGTATTTAAAATTTATTTTAATTTTATTAAGAAATTGAAAATAATCCTAGCAAATGGGAATAATCTTCTGAATATGATAAAACTTAAATTATTATTGCTAAAAATAGAAAGTTATTATTAGAATAATTTATTTAGGCTGAAAGTTCTAGAGATTTGTCAATATAAGGATAATAAGGATTACCTGTTCATATAGTCATTGATATTTTAGATAAATTATTTAAATAACAAGGTATTAATTTAAAACCTTATTAGTATAATGTTATTATTGAATTTGCAGATAAAAAAAATGGTTTAGTAGATTATAGGTTCTTATTAGATGTTTATAAACATAAATTTTAATAATTTGATGCACCTCCTTCTTTTATTCCACCAATAAAATGATTTTATTTTAAAGTTAAAATAAATAAATTTGTATTAAATAATTTTATTATGTAGTTTATTTATTTTCTATTTATTATTTATAAAATTAAATTAATATGATTATATTTTAAAATTTACAAAATAATTTAATATTATTTATATTAATATTATATATATAAATATATATATATATATATATTTATATATATATAAAAATATATATTTTTATTTATATATATATATATATATCTTTGTTAATATTTATATTTTTTAAAAACGCTTATTTTAAAATAAGATTATTATATATTTGCTTAATATTTTATTATTAAATTATAAAAAAAATTAATATTATCAAAAAATAAAAATTAACAAAAATTCATAATTTTCATATAGAATGTATTTAACATGGATTTTATTAGGATTTTTATTTTTAGTATAATCTAATTATAAAATAAAACAATTTGTTTAAATTATATACATATATATATTAAATAGATTCTTTTCGTGTTTGCCAGAATGATTTATAAATATTATATTGATTCTTCTGAATGTTATCTTATTGTGAAATTTTCTATTATTTTAAGGTAATTTTATATAATTTTTTAATTTATTTAATCATAAGTTATTAATTTAATTAAGTTTAGTCGTAAGTATGATTTGTTTATTAATAATTCCTATTGATATTTTAGTAACATAAAACAAAGTAAAAATAATGCTATATATATATATATTATAATATCAAGAATATTTTTAATTTTTTTATTACAAAATAAAAACTAAAAAAAAAAAAAAAGGAAAATAGCTTTAAAACATTAGATTTAGTTGTTAATTAAAGTTTTATGCAAAAACTTGCTTTCTGTAATTTTTATTTTATTATAATTTTTTTAACTTAAACTAATTTTATCAACTTATATTTAAAATATTTTTTGTTTTTTATTTTTATGTGTAGAATGTTATGGTCTTTTGATATTATGTTCTTTTATTTTACTTCCTTTTTCTTATTTTTATTGCGAATAAAGGCAAAAAGACTTCGATTATGAATTTTATTTAGATACAACCTCTAATTTTTAGAAGATATATAAATCTTTAAAAAATACTGTAATATATATAATATAATTAAAATTATTTTTATAAAAAAGTTTGTATTTATCTTAATAATTGTAATATTATTACTAAGCGGACTAATAATTAAATAAAAAAATAGAACTTCAATCGAAAAAGGAAACGAAGTATAATGGATTAAATAAATATTTGATGTAGAGCATGGTAAAAAAAAAAAAAGCTTATTTTAAAATAAAAAATAAGTTGGAGAATAATCAATATCTTTTTGTTTTGCAGTCTTTATTTGTTTAGGTAGTATTTTATGGGTGATTTATGGAAGTTATGGTTTAATAAATTTACCTTTATATTTAATTAAAGGAACTAAATCATTAAAATAAGAAAAAAATGAACTTAATAGTGATTTAAATTCTGTTAGATTACAATATAAATCTATATAAGGAAAATATGCTAAAAATAATTCTAAACTATCTAATAGTGATAAAATGAATTTAAACAAATTAAAAAAAAAGAAAGGTAGATTTTCTTTTTAATTTTATTTTAATAAATTTAAATAGAATTTTAAATATAAAGAATTCGCGTCTTAATGAATTAGAAGATAGTTCAAATGATAACTTGTAAACTCTTTTTAAGGTTTTAGCGCCATTTAGAATACTTCTAGGCATATGTTCGTTAACTATATCAGTACTAATTTTTTATTCTCTTGCTTTATCAACTTATGATAGAGTAAAAAAATTCATAAATAAAATATAAATATAATATATATATAAGAAAATATATATATATATATATATATATATATATATATACATTATATATTATATATTTTAGATAAAAGGTTCTTAATGTGGATTAAGTTGTGGATATATATATGATTCTAAAAATACATTTAATCCTTTAGATTAATTATTGGTATATATGAGCAATTATTATCCCATGGATTATTTAATTTTCTTTATAATTGCAGGTAATATGTATATTTCATTATTATATGGTTTAATAAAATTTGGAATCAAATATTTTGAAATAAGAAAATATAGCAGCTAACCATAAGCTTTGATTATTTTTTCATTTTTTGCGACTATCTGTATTATGGTAATGACATCTTAGATTATGTATATGTCTCCTTAATATACAACTTTTGGAGCATAAAAAAATTTAGCAGGTGAATAATGTATGTTAAGAAATGTTAGTTTTTAATCCAAATATATTTGCATTATGTCAAACATATCTATATTTTATAATAAGTAATATTAATATATACTAGCTTTTTATATTATTTTTTATAAAGAATGAGCTTAAGTTTACCATTCTTCGCTATGACTTTCTTCTTTAGTAATGTTGCGTTTTTAGGACTTAAATTATTATTTTTTATATTTGGGTTATTTAAAGATAGAAAATCTTAAATTGAAGTACATTTAAAATTAATATAAGTTTATAAAAGCATTTTGCATAATTTTAACATTATAATTAATACTTAATATAATCATAAAAAAAAAATATATTAATATTTTTAAATAATAATATTTAAGTATAACTAAATTATATAAAAGAAATAAAAAATAAATTTTTAAAAATATAATAAATATATATATATATATATATATATATATATATATATATATTTTTCTTTAGGATGATGATTATTATATTGATGAAGAATCTACTTAATTAATTAGTATTTGAATTAGTAAAATATATTATTATACAAATTTAAGTATTTGCAATACTGATTTTATTTTTAAAATATATTAATTTTAAAATGCCTTATTTATAAATTGTAATATTTTTGCCTTTTTTCAATAATTTTTTTCTTTTTTTTACACATTTAAATAATATATATATTTTATTTAATTTAAGTTTTTTACTTATTATATTTATAAATATATATTTAATATTATAATATATGTATGTTTTTTTTTTTTTTTCAATCATTATATTCATATTATTTATTTATAAATTATTTAATTATTTTTAATTTTCTACTCATATATAATCTTTTTTTTATTCTTATTTATTATATTTTCCTCTTTTTCTATAATTGCTTCTAAAATTTATTATTAAGATCTCATTTATTAAAAAAATATTTATTCAATTGCATAATTTTCTAATCCAATAATTCTTAAAGAAACTTACTATTAATTTTCATTAGTAATTATTTAATCAGTTTTTAAAGGCGTTAATAAATTTTCTTTAAATTTTTTTGTGACTGGATTAATTTATTAATAATGTATGCCTAAAATATCTTTTTCATCCAAATAATTATTATTTTTATTAGAATATTTTTTTTTGGATACTAAAGACTTAAATAATTTAATGAAAATCTGAGAAAAAATAACCAAAAGTACTGAAAAAACCAGCTAAACTAAATTTAAAGGCGAACTAATGGTTACTTTCTCATCAGTATCTAAAAAAAGGCTTTGGAAAACAAAATTCCCTGCAAAAAAAATTCCTGGGAATGTAAACATTACTTCCTACATTGCATAATTAAGTCCATTTCCTATACATTTTGGAAACCCAGAATGTCTTAAAAAGCAAAATTTAAAAGCCCAATAAAGAACAAAAAGAGTTAAAACTTTAATAATAAGACCTATACTGAACAAAGAACTGTAAAAAATTCCTCCTAAAATTATATTATTTACGATTGCGTAATACTCTTATATTAAAAATTCTGGTTTTTCGAATATTTAGTTCATTTCTTGTTATGTTTTTTGGCATTTTTATTCTCCTTTTTTTATATATAAATATCTTTTGATACGTTTGTATATGTATTCGATTTCCCAAACAGTAAAAAAAGGCGAGAAAATAAAATTACCAATATATATAAAAAATTAGTTTTAAGCTAAGTATTTTACATATGTTTAATTACTTTTCCCTTTCAAAAAAAGCATGAAAGTTACTATAGGTACTATAGATGTGTTTATGAATTAATACCATGTCAAACGGGTTGCTACGGAAATATTTTATAATGTAAAAGTTGAGTATTTTTCAAAAGCAGCGAATTTTTTTACAATTATTAACATAATAACATTTATTACTAAAACTATACAAGAAAATGTTACTGATAATAAATATAAATTCAAATTATTAACTATATATGTGATATTTGTTTCTTCATCAGTTATATCTTCTAAGAGTATTTTTTAATATTTACTTATAATTGATAATAAAAATAAAGTAGCTGTTGTAAAGAAAAGCTATTTTTTTTTGTTATTAATAAATATTTATTTTAAATTATTATGTTTTTTTATAAAAAAAATAAAATATATTTACTATTAATAAAAAACTAATTATCCTTCTTTTAATTTTTTCTTTTATTCCGATTTCTAAGTTTTCCCATATGATGTCTAAAGGCTCAGGAGCTCTTAAAAGCTTAATTTTTTAATTTTAAAAGTTAAAGTTTTAAATAGAATACCAATATTTTATATATTTTTGGATTATTTCTTAACATTCATCTTGTTTTTCGAAAGTAACAAAAACAAAGGAAGTTCTGATGTTTTCTGAATTTATATTTTAATATTTCTATTCATAATCTTTTATTTTTTGGTTTATTTTTTGCAACTTAAATATTCTTTTTTATTCATCTGTTTTCTTTTCATTTAAAATTTTTATTTTTTAAGATTATAATTCTATATATTCTCTTATTTTAAAGACTCTGTTTATATTAATTATATTTATATTTTTTCCATAAATTAAGTTTTTTGTTAAATATTCTTTTAATTCTTCCTCGCAATTTGTTTTTTTACTCCTTTTAATAGAATAGAAAAATGACTGTTTCTTAAAGAGTTTTTGTTACATTCTTTGTCTTTTATATCTTATGATATTTTGAATAAAATCACCAGAATAAATAAAATCCAAAAAACAGCAAAGTTCATATATTAATTGATTTTTTAAATCTTTTAATCTTTAATTAAATAAACTATCCCAAGTAAATACTCACAGTTTTTTAATTCTTTATTGCATTTATAAAAACTAAGAATAAAATTACTTTTTATAAAAAAATATATTTTAATTTATTTTAGTCAAAAAAATATACTCAAAACCTAATAAAAGGAACATTAAAAATAATAAAAAAATCATTTATTTTATATAGTAAAAAAATAAAGTAAAGGCAGTTCCTAATTTAGAAAATTTATTAATATCACAACATAATTTAAAATATTCTTTATTATAAGGCAAATTACAACATATACAATAAAAACCTCTTTTTTTCCATTCTTTTAAATTAGGTAATTATCCAATCGAATTTGCTTTTTCGTGTTGTTCGGAAAATTAAAAATTTGGAGGTTTTTTGAAAGGATTATAATTATTGTGTTCATTTAAAAAGGAATTATATAATTATTAATAATTTATTTATTTTTGGTTTTGATTCTTATCTTCTATTTGATTATTATTTTGAGCATTTTATTTTATGTTTAGGTTTACACTTTCAAATAACAAAGATTCATCAACTATATTTTTTTAATTAATATAAAATATTTTATGTAATTATTTTACTTTAGTTTTCTAAACTTAACATAATAAGATTTTAAAAGCTTTTAGATTTAAATATGTTATTTTTTTAAAAGTAAAGATTAAAAAAATAAAATATATAATTTAAACATTATAGAGTATTAGTAATATTATATTTTATTATAGATAATATGAATTTCAATTTAAAATTAATTTCATAAAGAATTATATAAAATAAAAGATTATTATTCAAAAACATAATAATATTATGATTTTCATTAATAAACTTAATATAAAATATTAAGTTTATTAATTTAAAATATCATTTTAAAAAATATAAATTATATTAATATTTGCAAATAATGAATATTTTTAATTAATTTATATTAATAATTATAATTATATTTATACTTTTTAAATAAAAATATATCTATATATATAAAAATATATAAATTTATATATATATTTTTTATATTTATATATATTTAATATTTATATCTTTTATTAAATAATCTTATAATTTTTTATATATTATTTATTTATTTTTTTTTTAAAAAATTAATTATATTATTAAATAATTTATTTCAAAAATATAATTTATATATAATAAATCATTATTATTAAATATTTGATGCTTAATTAATTAAATCATCTACTTTTCCCCATATTGTAATAGAATAAGGCTTATTTATAATAAAAATTAAATAAATAAATAATATAAAATTATTACTTTATCAACACACCATTAATCAATAGCTTAAACAATATCATCCTTATTCAAAGCAGCAATTCTATATGCTATTTCAGATCTAAAAATTCTTCTATTTAAATATAGGATATGATTTCCAATTGCTTAAGAAATATCATTTCCGGTTTCATGTTAAAATAATTCAATATAAAGTTTTTTTTTAGCTCTTTAAATTTCCTTATCAGTAATAAAGTTTCTAATTTTCTACCAAATAGTTTGTTATAACTACAAAATTTAACCTAACGATTCAGGGCTTCCATTATAATAATTTCCAAAAAGAGCAGTATCATTATATGGTGTATACACTCCATTCTAAAGTTCTACACCTTCAATTTAATTCAACATTTTTTAATAAATATTAACATCAGAGTCTTTTTTGTTAATATAAATAATTATACACATATATAAATATACATACTATTTAATAATTCTATGTCTAATAAAGATTATGGTTTATCACCTAAAATTCTTTATACAATTAAAAACGAATAATAATCAGGATCTCTCCAAGAAGGAGCTTCTTGCATAAAAGAATAATTTAAATTTTTACTATCATCATCTTTTTTAAATAAGCTTACTTCACTGTTAAACTTTGGTATGTCCTAATTTTATAGCAAAGTTTAAATTGGAGATTTTTTGGGCATTTTTGCGAAGTGAGTTTGCACACTTTCAACTAATTTTTAATGGTCATGATCTCCTGCACCTATTATTATTAGGTTTTCACCAAAATAATTTCTATTGTGATATTCTAGTACCATATCTCTGGTTACAGAGAATATATTATTTATTTCTCCTAATATAGGTAGCGCCATTTAATGACCTTTGTAAGCCTTTTTTATATATTTATTTGTCTATATATATAATATAAATATTATTTATATACTCCTTTATGAGAAATTTCTATTGTGGTTTCCATTAAGTTTTTTTAGGTTTCTATTAATTCAGTATATATTGTATTTTTTTCGTCTTCTACAGCACTGGTTTCATATTTGGAATTTTATAAAATATCTGATAATAATTCTAAACTCCAGTCTAAATCGTTTTTGAATACATTCATTGTATAACAAGTGTTTTCTCGAGATGTATATGCATTTAATTATCCTCCTTTATTTTCTATTTCTAATTCTAATTATATACGAGAACGTTTTTAAGTTCCCTTTTTTTATTTTAGTTTATTTTTTATTGAAATTTTTCATTTTATTTTTTAATCACTTTAAAATGCAAATGTTCCAAAAAATGAGCACTTCCTGATGTTTCTAATGTTTCACTTCGACTTCCACATTTTATAAATGCTGCAACTCTTTAATTTATTATTTAAACTGTTCTATAGTATAATTAATATATTTTATTATTTACGTGCATATTGGTGATGGCCAACTTTCACTACATATTCTTATTCCGTTTTCTAAAGTTGTTTCCTCTTTATTTTTTATTTAATTTTTGTTTTATTTTATTATATTTTGATTTTCATACAATAAGGCCTATCATATTTTAAATTTTCAGGAATTTTTATAGTTGAAATTTTTTGCTTTTAAGATTAAATAATGGTGCTTTTAAAAAATTTGGAATTTCTAACTAAGATCATTTTTATTTAATTAAAATTAAAAGTTATTTTTATATTTTATAAATATCGTAATAATATCTTTTATTTTTTAATTTAATATGATTAATATTTATATTTATATAAATAAATATATATATATATATATATATATATATTTATATATTTTATTTTTTTATAATAATTTAATATTAATTATTCAAGAAAATTAACAGCATAAATATACATATGTATATATATATATATATATATATATAATAATAATCAAAGAATATTTATTTCTAAAAGATTTTCATTTTCATTTTATCCTAAATCATAAATATCTTCCTACTCTTCGACATAATTTTATTTATTTTTATCATTTACATCACTATCTTTCTAATTTTCTTTATATTTTTTTTTGAAACTTTTACTTAATCCAGTTTTTACAGCTGCTGGAATTTTTTTCATTCTTTCTTCTGCAAATTTACCAAATTATACATCGACTAAATTTTCTTTTAAGAAATCTAATGAAAGGTTATAATTTTCTAGAATTTATAAAATTTAATTAATTCCGTTTTTTCCATCCTTTTCCAAAACTTTCATAATAATTTCAAAAAGAGCACCTGAATATTAAAATTAAACACTATATCTATTTCCAGAAATATATTAACCTATACAATTTCGAATTTCTTTAATTTATCTATATGTTTTTTTCATTGATGACATTTTTCCATAAAGTTAAGTCATTTATACATTTTAGTTTGGTCTTTCACAAAAGCAATTAGGAACATAAATACATGATAAAAATCCCAAATTTTGTAAAAGAGACCAGTTTTGATTTTTTAGGATGGAACTTTAAATTATATCTGCCTATCCAAATACTTCTGTAGCTCTTGTTAATTGTTCCAGCTCTTCTATTGAAAAGTTAGATTTTTATGCTGTAGCTGATATATAGTTCTCATGGACTAATAAAGGCATTATTTAATAATCTAAGTAAAACATATCCATTAATTATTTATTGTTCATATGTTGAAAATTTTAACGAGTACATAATAATTTACAAGCCTATTTTATAATATTTTTAATAAATATAATATAATTTAAAAATTAAAAATACCTCGAAAATATTAAGAGAAACCATATCATCTTTAGAAGCTAATTTTAAGCTTTTAATTGAAAAAATATTATTATTTTTATTTTAAGATTCCATTTATAAATAATTAATAGCCTATCTAATATCACAATTAGCGTTTTCGGCCAAAAGTTCAAGCCCAAGATTATCTGCTTTAATTTTTTCCTAAACACAAATTTTACTTAAAAGTGCTGCTACTTATTGTTTTTGCGGTTTGAAAAATCTAATATCATAACAGTAGTTAGCAATAGATTTTAATTTTTAATTATATCTATCATTACATACACAAAAAATAGGAATTTAAGTTTCTTTTATTATTTTGAGTAATTATTAGCTTCCTCCTATATCTCCAGAGGACATTCCATCAATCTCGTCCATTAAAATAATCGCTTTATTATTTCTATTGGATTATCCTAATACGCAATTAGAACTTAAGGGCTTTACTAATTATTCTAGTTAATTTTTACTTCTGACATCTGATGCATTCCATTCTATTATTTGATATTCGTATTTTTTGGCCAAAAGTCGTACTGTTGAAGTCTTACCAATACCCGGAGGTCCGGATATTAAACAGGCTTTTGCACTTGTATTTTCTTTCCAGTTTTTAGATTGGCCTTTAGTTTCTTTTTTTATAACGACTGAATGCCAGTTTTGTAACCATAGTTCAATCTTTTTTATTTGTTGGAAATTTCCTACACAACTATCGAGATATTAGGGTGAGTATTTGTGTGTCCAGAGGTGTTTTTCAGTATTTTTTTTTTATGTGTTTTAGTTTTAGGTAGTATTTTATAGGCTTTAAAAGGATTATTTTTGAGGTATTTATTATACTGTTTTTTAAGGTTGGGGTTGAGAAAATGGCTATTATTAAGAGACTTTTGGAACTTCTTTTTATTTTTAAATGAAATTTTCGGTTTCTTATTGGATTTAAGAGAATGGTTTTTGGAGGACTTTTTCAAATAAAATTTTAAAATCTTGTTCTGTTAGAGGTTTTATTTATAATTATTTAGATCTTTCAATCATTATAGGCCTTTGATTTTGGTCACCTATTAATATATAAGTAGCATTTTGATTTAAAGCTGTATATATTTTTCCTTTATTTAATGTAATTATTTTTTCAAGAAGTTCACTTTTTATTGAATTATAAGGCGAATGAATAAAAAAATTGGCGTTTTAGATAAAATCGGGCTTAATCTATTCATCTTCTTGGAAGATTTTTTAATTATTTTATTATTGTTTTAGATTTTCATATTATTGTTATTATTATTAAATAAAATATTATTCTTATGCTTTTTACTATAATAAAATTTCTTACTCTTATTTTTATTTTAAGTATTAAATTTCTTATTCTTATTTTTATTTTTAAAGTAAAATTTCTTATTCTTGTTTTTATTTTAAAATTTCCTCTTGTTCTTTCTATTTGTTCTATAAGTATTCGTCATTTTCTATATTTTTTTCGATATCCATTTAAAAATTGTTTTGTTGTCTTTCTTCGATTTTCATAAGTGCTTCCAAAGCTGAATTAATGCTTTCATTATCTCCGTTTTCTGAAATCAACTATTCTTAGTTACTATTAGTAATATTATTTGATGGTTAAGTTGAAATAAAAAAAGCTTTTAATTTTTCTTCAGTTAGTTTTCCATTTTCTTTGTTAACTTTTTTTGGAATATTATTGTTTTAAGATTAATCCTATTAAATTTTTTAAAATAAAGTATCTATTCTTAAATTTTGTGTTTGAAAGTCTTTTCGGTCATCTATGTATTTAACTTCTCCTTTAATTTCTTGGAATTCAGATTCGGATTCTAATTATTTTTCTTCTTCACTTTCCTAAGAGGAAGATTCTGAAGAATTTAAGTATTTTTTTTGTTAAATTAAAGTTCGTTTTTTTAATATTTTTTATGCTTATTCTTATTATAATTGCCTTTTTGTTTTTAATTTTTTTTATCCTTTTTTTGGGTTTTAAGATTCTTCTTGTACTTATTTTGAACTTTTCTCGGGACTATTTTCAGGAATATCTTCTTTAATAATCTTCTTTTTGGAAATTTAATTTCCTTATTCTTCTTTTTCTGTGGTTTTGGTATGATTTTTTATATTTTCTTTTTCTTTTTTGGGCTTTGAAGCAGTTTTAATTCTGTTTTCTTAAATTAGTTTTTGAACTGGTAAATTTTCGATTATACTTTTGGAAGTTTTTTTCTGACTTTGGGATAAAAATATGTTTAAGGATGATTATTTCATGTATTAATCGTTTTTTTAGAAAAAAAAAAAAAAAATTAATTTCTTTATCTTTTATAATATTAAAAATATGAGTCTTTTTATTTCAAAAAATTAACTACAAGGAATAATAAATTCAAAATATTTCCCGCTAAAAGGAAAGTTTTCGTAAATAAAATATAATTATATTTTTTTTTAATAGAATCAATTAAAAATACTATTTTATTATTTTAATTAATTAGAATTTAATAAAAAATATTAATAAACTTTAAGACTATTTTAATATTTTTAGAATTAAATGATGATCAAAAAAGTTTATGATTATAAAATACATAAAGATAATAATAATTAATAAGAAATAATTGCTATATATGTTATAAAATTTACAATTTAAAATGATTAAATGTTTAATTATATTAGATAAAATATAAAAAATAAATATATGTAAATAAGAAATTTCTATTAATAAATTCAATAAAAAAAAAATTATATTAAATTATTAGAAATTTTAGTAAAAATAAAAAAAAATAAAACAATACAATACAATACAATACAAATATATAGCATTAATATACATTAAAATACATTATTTTCATTATTATTCATTCATAAAACTTTGATTTTTTTTAACCTATATTTTTTCTTTATTAATTTTATATATTGTTTGGTTCATTTTATTCTTCTAATTAAGAATTATTATAAAATGTAGTTTTCTTTTAATTTTTTTAAGCTATCATAGTTTTTTATTTATTATTTCTTTTTTAATTTAGTTCAAGTTCTTCATCAATATTATCGTCAACATCATCATCTTATTTAACTTTTTAAACTATTATAGTATTATTATTTTATACTTTTGTTTATTTTTTGCTTCTATTTCTTATTTAAGAGTCGTTTTCATTAATAATGGTATTGTTTTAATTTCTAGTTTATTTTCTACTTCTATTTCTCTATGCTTGCATGTTTTAGTTATAATTTTCATTTATATAGGTTTTTTTTTTTTCCTATTTAGGTTTATATTCATCTAAATCATCCGATTCTTCAGATTAATTACTTATTTTTCTTGTTAATTAACGAATTTTTGTTTTTTTTCTTTAATCTGGCGGCTTTATTAATACTGTTGTTTTTTTTGTTTATTAAATAACTTCTTAATCTTATTCTTTTTCTTTTTCTTATTCTTTCTCTTATTCTTATTATTATTATTATTTTGATTAGGTCATTTTTTTTGTTTGTTTTCTTATATTTGTTAACCGTATTTACTTTTAATTCTTTTCTTCATCTTAAGAGGAAGATTTAAAAGATTATTAAGAGTTTGAAGAAGATGAAGAGTTATGTATATTTTTTTTATGTTTTTATTTAATTTGTGTTTTTTATTTGTAAGATTTTTTTCTCAAATTGTTATTTCGTGATTGATTCTGCTCGTTTTCATTATCTTAGTCTTAATCTTAATTTAGGTTATCGTTTTGCAATTAAGGATTAATAAATTTGCTTTTTTTTTTTAAATCTATTTATTATTATTCATTAGAAACTATTGGACTGTTATCAATTTAAAAATTTTCATTTTATTTTATTTTAGTATTTTTTATAATTATTTAATTAGGACTTATTATTTAATCATTTTATATTTAAGGTAAAGAAACATTTGTATTTTAATTTTATTTCAAAAATGGTTAATTCTATTACTATTATTATTATTATTATTAATATTATTATTATTATTATTATTATTAATATTACTATTATTAATGTTGCTATTAATATTACTATTATTAATATTGCTATTACTATTATTATTACTATTACTATTTTTTTTAATTTTATTACTATTATTATTAATTTTATTATTAATTTTAAGATTATAATTATGTTTATTATTATGATTACTATAATATAATTATTTTTATTATGGATTCAAAAATTATTACTGATATTATTATATTTTTTATTATTTTTATAATTACGATTATTATTATTAGATTTAAAATTATTATGATTATTAATTTTGTAATAAATTTTACATTTTTTACAATTAAGGATTTATTGCACTTTATTTTATTTATTAATATTAAAAATTATTAATATTATTTTATTATTAAAATTGATATGAGTTATTATACCTATGCATTTTTAATTAATTTTACATATTGTTTAAATAAGGTGAATTAGGATATTTATTTTGTTGTTATTAATAATATTATTAGTAAATAGGAGATATATTTTAATTAAAATTAGGTATATATTAATTATTTTTTTATTATAGTGTTTAAATGTTATAATCTGCACTAAAATTATTCTTTTTTTCAATTTTTTTTTATTTTTATTTTTTTTAATTTTATTTTACTTTATGGTGTATTAAGGGACCTAGTATTGGTAAATTTAATTCCTAAAATATTATATATATATATATTTAAAAAACGTAGATTAGAGTCTATTTTTTTACATTAGGATAAATAATTTTTTTTAAATATTATGAATAAATTTCTTAATTTATTTAATGCAAACGAGCTTTAGATTTGTAAATTATTTATTCTCCTTCAATACTTGAAGAAGATGAAATAATTTATTTATAATCCTCTGTTATAGTTTCTTTTTTTTATTTCATTTACTATATAAAATTAAATATATTGTTTTGTATTAATTAATTTAAATAATAATTTTTTAAAAAAAATTAATAGTGTATATGATTATAAAAATACAAGCCAATGAATGACTAATTATAAAAAAATTAGTAAAATAAATATATATGAAAAAAAAAATTAAATATATTTATAATATATATTAAGTATAAAATTTGTAATAAAATTATACTATTATATATACGAATAAATATAATAATAAAATATTCTATCTGAATTAATAATTATATAATATAATTATAAAAAATATCAAAAATATTATAATATTAAAAAAAATAAAAAGAATTAAATTTATAAAAAATAAAAAAAAAATTATAAATTATAAATTATAAATTATAAATTATAAATTATAAATTATAAATTATAAATTATAAATTATAAATTATATATATATATATATATATCTATATATATTTATAAATTTTAATTTATTATTTTTAAAATATATAAAATTTATTTTTCATTAAAAACATATAAATGTAAAAATAAATGTTTATAATAAAATAATATATATTTTCATTCACATAAACTTACATGAGGAATGGCTTATCTTTAATCTTCTTTATTATAATAATATTCATTTAATTCTTTAAAGCTATTATTTTCTCCATTAAAGCAGAATATGTTCCAAACCAAATTAACTTTTTCTTCTAAATCTTCTTATTCTAAATTAGGTGTAAATATTTCTTTATATTATTTTTTATTTCCGTTTCCATAGACCTTGATTATTATATTTTCTTTAATAAAATCATTATTATTAACTTATCCTCCATTTTTTTTATATTTTAAATTCTCTATAGCTTCTATTTCTTATGAATTTTTAGGAATCTTTGAAACAAAGAAAATATGTTTTAATTTTTCAACTAATTTTCCATTTTCTATAAAAATACCTTAAATCTTTTATCTTTCTATAAGTTAATATTATTCACATTATTTATAAAAATGACTTATTAAGCATTCTTTTTTATCACTTAAAATAAAACTTGTTCCTAATGAAAATTTAGGCCCATCATTTTTTTAATTAAAATGCTCCAAAACAATAGCAAACTAACTTTTGTCTTCTTTAACTAAATTAACATTAAATTTATAAATAGAATATTTTTCATCATAAGAAACATTAAATTATTAACAATAGGGATAAAAACCATCAATTTCGTTTATTACTAATGTATAATCTCCTAGAGATTAATTGAAAAAAATAGCTTCTCCTTATTTAGTTTATATCAAAATATAATTTTCATTATTTTACTTACTATCTATATCACATGAAATTTTTGATTTATATAATTTCACAATTTATTTTTTGATAAAAGGCTTATTTTCTAAAAAATCGACAAGTTATATTTTTATACTTCTGAAAGGTATTTAAGAAATATTTTAAAGTAAAAATTTTTATTATTATTATAAATTATTTTTAAGAGGAAGTATTTCTTGTTTAGAGTTATTCCATAATAAATCAAAAGGACAATAAATAGGTTTTTATTAAAAAAATTGTCTGAATTTAAAATGTTTCTTAGAATTTTTTTATATAGTTTATTTTTTTTATTAACATTAGTTATCTAATGGAATTTCGGTTTTTCCGAAAATGGAAACTAAATATAGATTTCCTAATGATATTTTTTTATTTTAAGAATTTCCTAAATTTAAAGGAATCTAAGTTTCTTCTTTATTTTTTCCCTAAATTATCATTTCGGCTTCATATTCATAATTAAAAAGAGGTATTTTTAATGAAAAATATCCCTTCTTTTCATCAGAAAAAGTACTAAGTAATTCTGTCTTTTATCCAATTTCGTTTTTTACAAATAAAGAAATTTTCTAATTACAAATAGGTTCATCTTATTTTTTTTAAGAGTTAAAATAAAGTATTCTTCCTTATATTTCTTATATATTTGAGTTTTGTTATTGATTTTTTTTGGGAGTTGTGATTAAAGAAAAATTTCCCTTGAAATTAGTAGTGTCTCCGAATTAATAATTACAATATTTTTCTATTTTTTCATTATTATTAGCTTTTTTTTCTGTAATTATGAATTTACCAGCAGTATTCTATTATTATTATTATTATAATTCATAATGCTAAATTAAAAAATGCGGTTAATTTTTAGGATTTACACCACAATAGTATAATTTTTAATTCAAAAATTAATTAACATTTTAGGCTTTTCCAGAAATGGAAAAAAAAGGAATTTTTTAAAAATTATTATTTTTGTTTAAAAAAGGGAAAATTTTAGACTTTATTTCATTATTTTTAACTATGAAAAGTTCCTAAGAATTTTCGTTTTCTAAAAAAAAAGAACCACTTGGTGCTAAAAAACTAACTCTGATTAAATTTTGAATATTTTTAGGTTAAAAATTAAAGGAAGTAAATTCATTTATTAAATTATTGAGTAAAAAACAATATTATTTATCCTATTATTATATATTTTCTACTTATTATAAAATTTATTTATTTAAAATTAAAGTCTTTTAATTTTATTCACTATTTAAATATTACTTTTTTAAACAAAAACCACATATTAAACCTGCAACTCCTATTATTATAAGTGTAGCTAAAATCATAATTTCTATATTTGTTATTTTTTTCTTAGATTCAAATTATAAAACCTTATTAGATAAAGAAAAAGCCAAAAAGACTATTAAAAAAGCTATTCCGGTAATAAAAATTAAACCAAAAGAAATATAAGTAAGGCTTATCGATTCTTGTAATATAAAGCACATCAAACATTCATTGTTTAAGCATTAATTTGGTTTATCATTAGTGTTTTAAAAAGAAATAAATTTAGATTCCCATTCAAATTTGTGAATATTAATATCTTTTTTGCATTCTTCTGTTTCTTTAGATAGATATTTTTAACATTTACATGTATTTTATAGTATATCTTTGTGAATCTTATATACTTCAGGGAAATATTAACCTACATTAAGGGTTACAGAGTGTGTTCTACGATAAAAAGAATGGGAAAAACCAGTAAGAATTATAATTAAAAGCAAAAGAAAAGTACCAAAAGCGAATAGGTTTACATGCATTTTTTTAGAGAAATAAAGTATAAAGAAAATGACTAAACTAAGTACAAATAAACCAATAAAAATCCAAAAAAATGAGATTAAAAATTAATAACTAAATGTATTTGAATAAAATGAATTTTTACTCGTTATTATATAGGTAAAATATCCACATAAAATACATATAAAAGCAAAGATAATCTTTTTTTTAAAAAAAAGATAAAATATAAGAATAAGAAATTATATGAATTTTTATTAATATATAAATAAATTATATTTTAGATATATAAAATAAATATTTTATATATCAATTTTATATTAAAAATATTATAAATTATAAATATATATATTTATTATTATAATATTATATATATATATATATATTTATTTATATATATTTATATTTATTTATATATAATTCTTTATATAATTTACGTTATAAATATGAGCTGTATTTATTATAGTTTTTTAAGAAACTGAGCAATAAAATGAAGCAAATACATTAAAAAATATTAAAATACTTAAAATAGATAAAATAAAAACACTTAAAAACATTATAATTTCATATTATTATAAATTAAAGACTCTTTAATTTTCCATTAAATTTAATTTTTTTTCATTTATATTAAACATCCAAAACTACACTATTCCTAAAAAATTAATTAAAATTTATAAACAACCCCATCCAAAAGTCTAATCTCCTAAATAATTATAATAAACTGTTATATCTTCATCATGTTATTCTTCTTATTGTATTTAATTTTATTTATCTAATATTTCGGGGGATTTGTACCATAAAAATGAAAAAATGAAATACAAAAAATTTCCAAATCCGCAAAGTATTAATAAATATAGAAAATGTAAATTCATTAAATCATTTTTAAAAATGTATGGAACTATACATAAAGGTATTGAGAAAAATATTCCCAAAATACTTGTTATTTTAACTATTTGCATATAGTCTTTTTTAATTTTATAAGATACTTAAAAGTTAATACTTAGAGGTTTCATTTTTTTATTTTATTAATTAAATTAAATTTTATTGTTTTTTTATTTTTTCTTATATTTATTTAATTTAATTAATATTATTTTTTTTTTGTTTAAAAATAAATAAATAAATTAATAAAATTAATATATTAAAATAATAAATATATATTTTTATGAGTGTCTATAAATGTAAAATACATAAAAAATCTCTACTCTATATATGTACTTAAAAATTTTGTTGCGAAGAAAGCCATTTTTTATGTATTAAATGTAAAAATAATAACACTGGGCATGTTTCTCATACTATTTTTTCTCTTAAAAAGCTTAAAGCTTTTGCAAAAGCTCAAAAAGCGTATCTAACTTAAAGTTTATACTAGTTTTAATAAAATCTTTAGGAATTAAAAAACTTAAAAAAAATTATTAATCGAATTGTATAATCAAAATAATAAAAAAATGCAAAACTTCTTAAAGGAAATTAGAAAAAATATTTTTTAAATTTACCAAAATAGAATTCTAATTACAAAAGTGTATATAGATTAATAATATAGATTAATCAATTAAAGATTTTTTAAGTTTTATATATAAATAAGAAATGATTTAAAATTATTTTATTAAGATTCCTTTATAATAAATCGAATATGGAATAAAAAAATTAAATGAATATCAAACAAAAATATAAAAGAAATAGGATTATTTTAATTAATTTGAATATAAAAATATTGAAAAAACTTAAATTTTTTTTCCATTTTTTGTTTGTAGAAAAAAAAGTATTTTATAAAAAAAAAAAAACAATATTTAAATTTTTTGCGAATAAAACGAATCTCATAATTTTAATTTGAAATTTTTTAAATAAAAAATTCTTTTTTATTATAATGAACATAAAAAAAACACTAATTATTATTAAAAAAAATATAAAATAACTAGACAAGGAAATTAAATATTAAAAAATCCATTAAGACTTCCTAAAAATAATAAATTTTAAAATATTTAAGAAATATATAAATTAACTAATTAAACATTAATTATTTTATAACGTTTTAATTAAATACTTTTAGTTAATAATTCTCTAAAATTGATTAAAAAATATTCAGTACCTTATATTATTGATTCTTTACTTGTTTTTTAATAATCTAATTAAATTATTATTTTTTGTTAGGAAAAAATGATTTTATTGAATATTATTAATGGACATATGAATATTTATTAAGACATAATTTATAAAAATAGCAATAAAAAAAAAATTGATAAAACACATTATGTTATTTGGGATGATTAAAAATTAGATGTATTTGATGTATTATATTCACATGAAAAATCAGTTATAAGATTAAATGAATAAAATATATGTGATATTCAGCATTTCAAAAATATTCTTATAACAATAACTCATGGCGAAAA
This sequence comes from Ichthyophthirius multifiliis, assembly GCF_000220395.1. Taxonomy (NCBI): domain Eukaryota; phylum Ciliophora; class Oligohymenophorea; order Hymenostomatida; genus Ichthyophthirius; species Ichthyophthirius multifiliis. The sequence goes on from NW_004086420.1 coordinate 66,738, forward strand.
TGCATTTTTAAATATATATGAATGATATTAAAATATTATATATTAGTATTTTATATTATTATTGTAATAAAAAAAAAATAATGTAATAATATGTAAGAAATATAAATTTAAAAAGGAATTAATATTAAAGTAAATATAATTAGATATAATTTTATATATATAAAAAGAAAAAAAAAAATAATATATATATATATATATAATATATATATATATATATATATATATATATATATTTTATTTATATTTCAAATTTAATACTTTTTTTATTGTTTTTTTTTCAAATTAATTATTAATAATGTATAATATTTTTTATTATAATTTTTTCTTATTTTTATAAAAATATAGACTTATCTTAGTTCCTATTGCATTATGAAATAATAATAAATTATAATATGTTAAAAAAAAAATCACAAATTTTTTTTTTTTTTTTAATTTATAAAATTCAAAAATATTTACTTAATTTTTTTATTTTATATTTATGAATAAATATTACTTATTATATCTTTTTATAATAATTAGTATTTTTATTTTTTTACTATAATATTAATAATATTGTTTTTAGATAATTTTTATCTTTAATATTTTCATAAAATTTTTTAAATTATATACTCGACAATATTTATTATAAATGCACAATAGTTAAAATTAAACTTATAAAATTGAATTATAAACAAAATTTGAATAATAAAAATTAAAAAACACTTTTATTTGCAAATATAATTCTAATAAATTAATAAGTTTAAAAATTAATCAATCTAATAACAAAATTTTTTCATTAAACAATGCGAGATTTAAATATTTTAATAAATAATCTCAAAAATAAACACTTTCGAAAAAAAAAAAAACATTACTATATGTATCTCCTGTATAATTTGGGTTAATTAATATATATATATATTAATATAAAGATAATATTTTTTTTTAGTATTTATTTTAATTAATTTATTCTAAACTAAATGATAAATAAATATAAAAAAAGTTATTAGTTAATTAGAAAATAAAAATTAAATAAAAAGTGATTAAATAATATTAAAATTATAAAACTAAATATTTTAAAAAAGTTAAGGCTGAAATTACATATTAAAATTAAATTTAATTACTTTTAAACAAATGTATTTAACAATAAAATTTATAAAATAATTATATTCAAAAAAAAATTAAAATAAAATTTTAATAAATGATTAATTAGTTAAAATATAAATTATATTTATAAATAAATAGTATTTTTTTATATAAATAAAGGAAGAAATGGAATAAATAAAGATAAAATTTTAGATTAATAATTAAAATAATTATAATCTAGTAAATTTTAGATATATAATTTTGGTATAAATAATAGTAATTAACATAAAATATATTAGATTAACGACCTATAATACAAGTATAAAAATTAAAAAATAACTAAAATAATTAAAAATAGTTAACAAGAGAAAAAAAAATTAAATTAATGAAATTATTATAAAATATAATAAATATAAATATATTTTATTAATAATTAAAATATATATAAAAAATTAAATATAATACATAAATAGGATTTAAATATATATATTCAAAATATTAATTTATTACAATAAATTTTTTGATCACATTTTTATTCCCAATATATATTTTAAAAAAAATATATATATTAAATTTAAAATTTTTTTTATTAAATTAAACAGGGTAAATATGTTATATTTTAAATAAAAGACATAAATAATTTAAAAACATAAAAATAAATCAAGAAAAAAAAAAAAAAATATTTATAATTTAGCATTTTTATTTATAATGAAAAATTATAAAATTAAAGTAAAAATTATTTAAAAAATAATATATATATATATATTTATTATATATAAATATATATATTTATAATATATTTTATTTTTAGAAAATTAATATATTTTTATACTTTTATATTTTATTTCATAATATTTTATTTTTTTAAATATTTATGTTACTAACTATATTATTAATAATCTAAATAATAATTTTTTAATTTATTATTTTTGTCTATTTATAATGTTTTTCAATCTTATTTTAATATAATTTTTATATTACGTAACATTGTTTCTTATAATATATTATATTTATTAATCATTATTATAAATAATATTTTTTTTATATTTTTCATATATTTTATTTTTTATAAAACATATTTATTAGAAATAATCTAAATTTAAATATATATATATATATCTAAAATTATATATAAATAATAAAACTAATATAATAAAAATCCAAATTTATATTAATTATGGAAATAATTTTAAATAAATAAATATATGAAAAAATTAAATTCACTATTATTAACTTTATTGTAGTTTTTATTTTTTTAAGCTTAACAAATGGTATTCAAGCCTTGCTTATTTGTATTTTTAAAATTCATCTTAAGAAATTCCATTAATATTAATTTCACCCAATTCTCTTATTCTTTCTTCTATACTTAATAAAATATTTATTTGACTAAATCTCTATATTTTTATTTTTTGTTCAAAAACGAAATAAAGTAAAATAAATAATTTATTTTTATATATTATTATTTACTTCTTTTAAAGAATTTGATTTGGTTAATAAAACATTAAATTATTAAAATAATTAATCATATGTTTATTTTTATTCTTACAATTAAATTTTTTTAACAATAAGGTTATTAAATTATTATTCTAATATTTAAGATTAAATGTAATTATATTCAGATAATTCAACTATATTAGATCTTAATAATTATATATCTGGTAATTTATCTATATATTATTGTAAATTACTACTATTAGTAATTAATGTTTGAATTTCATTTTAACTGTGATAAATAATAAATAAAAAGAAACATAAATATATATATAAAATATATAAATTTTAAAAATATATATATTAAATATATAATGATATATATAATTTTTTTTATTAATAAAATACTTTTTCCCAACAAAAATTTGATGTGGTTATAATTTTTATAAATTTTATAAAATAACTTATTCTTATATAGCTTCTATAAATTTATTATTTTTTATTAGATTTTAACTTTTTTTTATTTTTAAAATTAAAAGTAAATATAATTTTTAATTATGAATTATATTTAATTTTTATTAAATTTACTCTTATTAAGGCGGACTTTTTTAAAATACATTTATAATTTAAAGAACTAAATCAATTAATTATTTTGATTAATCCCATATAAAAAATGATTTATATAAAAGCTCCCAAGTTCTTTAATTAACGTTTTATTATAAAATTTTATTTCTCATAAAAATTTAAGGAGATTCTTAAGGGAAATTCGCAGGTAATTCTCTATTAATTTTTAATTTTTTAAAAATATATATATTTTATTATTTTTACATTCTAATTAATATTTAAATATTAGAAGATGTAAATAAATCTACATTAAAAAAAGTCCAATTTTTTTAAAATTCTTACTTATAAAATTAATCACATGGAAAAATTTTAAATCTTTTTTTAATTTCATCTATATGCTTCATATGTCTAAAAATTAAAAAATTATTTTATTATATTTTTTAATTATAGTTTACGTTTAATTTGTTATTTATAAATTATTTAGTAATTAATTTACTTATTGAGATTAATTATAGTTATTTTAAACTTCTGATGGTTATTAAATTTATTAGTTAGGATATATCTATGGCCCTTAATTAGAATTTTACTAGTAAAATTATTATCCTTATCCATAAAATTATCCTTAACCAAATTATTGTGTTTATTAAACATTACTTTAATATTTATTTTGACAAGGGATAGACATTGGAATAACATTTGCATTTAATTACATTTTTTTAATATTTTTTATTAATTATAACAAAATAAATATGAATTATTTATAAATAAAAAAAATTCTAATCTTAATTTAAAATTAAATATATATATATAAAAAATTATTATATATATAAAATAGAGTCATAATTTATATTACAAATAATAATTAGTATAAATATATAAAATTAAATACATAATAGAAAAAATTCAATTATAAATTATTTGAGAAATGGGTTTGTTTGAATATAACCATTCATCCTATTTGTTATTATTTTTTTTTAAAAATCTTAAGTTTCTTTTGATTATTATTATTATTATTATTATTATTATTATTATTATTATTATTATTATTATTATTAATTTTGATTAATTTAAATATAGTTACATTCGTTTATTTCATTTTTTAATTTCATTAAATAATTTTTATTTAAAGGAGAATCACATGAAATATTATAATATTTACTAAAATCATGAATTTATATACTACAATCATAATTATTTTTATTTTAAGGAGATTTCTCTAAACTATTAATAGTTTAAAATGTGTCTTTTGAAAATTAAAATTAATTAGTACAAAATAAATTTTCAATTTCTTCTTTTTAATTGAATTATTATTACTAATCTAAAAATAATAACTTTTATTTTTCAAGAAATATATATTCTTATTTAATTTAAATATATTTCTACTATTCATTTTAATTTTAATAATTATTTTCTTAAAAAACATAATTATTTTTTAAATTTTAAAATCCATTATTTAATTCTAATGATTTATTTAATCCTTTTATATTTTTTATCTTAATAAAATTATTATTATTATTATTATTATCATTATTATTACTATTATTATTTTAATTTTAATTTTTTTCACTTTAAAATATATCTTATTTTTTTTATATTTTTCTGTTTATTAAATTATATTTTTTTAAATTTAATATGTATTAAATAGACTTATACTTGTTTATTCATATGACCTTTAATCATTTTCTATAATTTATTCATATTCTTTAGTCAAATAATTATATATATTTATATTTTCATTTTGTACATCTTTTATTTTATCTTTATTTTATTTTTCTAGATAAGCTTTTGAAACTCTATTATTTATTTTAACTTCTTTTATTTATTTCTTATTTATACTTTCTTCATCTTCTACAATTTAAAAAACGCTATCTTTTTCCATAAAAGTTTCATTAAAGTTATTATTTTTTAAATTTAGATTATTAGGCGTATTATTTTTACTTTTTTCAATATTTTTTAAACCTTATAAATAATTATTATTATTTTTATTTTAAACTGAATAATTTAAACTAACTTTTTTATTTTATTAAACATTATTTAAATTTTCTAATTCTTTTTTTATATTTTCGATATACACTTTTATTTTTTTAGTATCAGGTCTATCATTTTCACACAAATTAATCATTTATTTTAATAAGTAAGATAATTCTTTACTATATAATTTATTAATTTATGAAAATCTTTTTTCTAATTTTTAAATATTCAAACTTCTTTTTTAATCTTTTAATTAATATAAATTAATGCTTTTTTTTAATGTACAGGCTTCTAAAAAAACTATTCCTAAACTAAAAATGTCATTTTTTTATCCTTAAATATTATTTTAAAGAAATTCAGGAGAAGGAAAAGAATTATAATCATCTAAAATTCTAGATTAAGATTCAAATAAATAATCTGAAGTACAAAATTAATCTAAAAGTACAACCTAACCATCACAATTACATGCCACAGAACTTAGTTTAATATTTCCATGAATTAAATTTACCGAATGTAATAAATCTAAACCTTATACTACACTTTCTAAAGTGTTAAGAAGTTCTTATAAAGTCCAATAGTCTTTTTTTTTTTTTCTTTCTTCTATTTCCATGTCGAATGCTAATTTTGATTATTAATATATGATTTATATTAAGCCTTAATTTTTAAATTATTCGTATGAATAATTAATTATTTAGGGCAAATTTATTACGTTTTTTAAATAATTTTTTCTTATTTAAAAAAGATTTTTTATTTCTTAAGGATAAAGATATACATTAACTTTCTTTTTTTGTTTTAAAAATATATTAGTTTATTTATATAAAAATATTATTACTTTATACATAAAATATTTGTAATTTTCTTTATTTTAAATTATATATCCATTTTATGAAGTTGTAATTATATCATAATTTTATAAATCCATTTTATATTTATTTTGAAAACAATTATATTTTAATGAAAATATATCAATTTGAATTATAATATAATACAATTTTTATAAAATTTATATATTTATTAAAAAATATTTTTTATTAATAATTTTTATATAATTAATTATATGATGAATATTATAATTGATAATTTTAACGATACATATTTAAATTAAATAAGAATATTTATAAAAAAATAGTTAATTAAATTAAAAACTTTCTAAGTAAATATATATATATATATATATATATATATATATATATATATATATATATTATTTAAATTTCGTTTATATGATTATTAAAGTTTATTTTTAATAATATCAATTTTTCATATATAATTTTTATTTTAAAAAAAAATATTAAATATTTTATTATTAGTTTTATTTTATTTTAAAATAAATGTATAAAGATATATCATTTATTTTAATATAAATATTTTATTTTTAAACAATATTGCCTATATTTTATTATAATATAAATATATGATTTTTAAACAATATTGTCAATATTTATAAACATTTTTATTTATATAAATGATTAATAAATATATGTATCTTTATTTTAATAAATATCAAATTCATTTAAAATTTATAGCATAAGCTATTAAAAATCTTTAGAATATCTCTAATCAATAATAATATTAAATATTTAAATTACATTGATTTAAAATCCATTCAAACATTCAAATGAAGTTTTAATTTAAAATACTAATTTTATAAATCATATAATATCTCTTTTTATGCTTTTAGAATGATATGATTCTTATTAATATATGAGTTTTTCAAATAACTAAGATAATATGATGAAAAAAGTTGTTTTAGGATGAGATTATTTTAGTCTAATTTTTTTGCTGAAGGAATATTTGTCTGATTAATTATAAGAGATATATATAACTTTAGTAACAGTATTTATGATTCCTATAAGAATATTAATGTTGTAGTCCCGAAACAAGTTATTAATATTTCCTTTATTTTAAATGTAATTAATTGCCTTTTTATTTAGTGGTATATATAATATTTTAAAAGATTATTAATCTAATATTATGAATATTATTTTTCTTTAATATCAATTTTATTATCTATTAATAGGCATTATTAGTATTCTTATATTTCAAAATTTTATTATTTTTTAATATATATGAAATTCAGTAATTATATATAAATATACAAATAAAATCAACTTTTAAAAAATTGAAAAATTTCTTAAAATTTGTGATTTTCCGTGATTCTTGACTTAATTATGTACTTTTTACGATTTCGTTTTTAAATGTATATTAACTAAATATACACATGATTATTTAAATTATAGATAAGATTTATTATTAATTTAGACATGCCACATCTATTGTATTAACTAGTTATATAAATAATAAAATGATTATTTTAAAGTTTTAAAGGATAATTTTGATATATTCTAATTGCTAATTGGCGTTGATTCAATATTAAGAAGTATTTTAGGAATGAATAGAGATATTGGAAAATATAATTTAAAAACAAAATAGTTTAAAAATTTTATTATTTTATAGATTAAATAATATCGTATTTAGAAACATTTGCTTGTGAATATGGATTAAAATAATAATTTTAAAAGGTTTTCTTGGAAAAAATTAATAATATATTTAAAGGGAAGTATAAAAAAAGAATTATTTTTATATATAATTGTAAAAGGAAAAAATATTAGTTTTTTTTAAAATAAATTTTTTTATATCTTTTATAAAAAAATTATATATTTAAGTAAATATAGATAATAATAAACATGGATACATAAATTTATATGCATATGTCATTTTTAATTTTTTATATATAGTGTATTTTGTATTATATTATATTAATATATCATTATTAATATTATTAATAGAATATTTTTTCTTTAAATACTTCCCATATTTTAATTTTTTCAATTTCTATTTCCTTGTCAATTTCATCAAATTCTTTACAAATAGAAAGTTCTTATAAAAACAGATCCTAAAAAAATATATTAAAAAGTAATTATTTTATTAATTTAAAAAAACTTTGAAAAACTAAGGCAAAAATTATAGTTAATTTTTATCTAAAGTATATAATTCTACATCATTACAATCAGCAATCTAATATTAATATATATATATATATATATATATATATATATATATATATACATATTTATAAAATTATATTAAAAAATTATACGACAGTAAGTTTAGCTTCTTATTATTAAAAATCATTTATTTTTCCTGTTAGAGCTCTTCCTCCAAAATAATTACCTTATGTAAAACTGTTATATTCTATAAAATATTAATAATATATCTAGTTTTCATTTTTCCTTTTATTTCATGGAAATTAAATGCACTTTTAGCTTAATATAAATTTTTTCTTAAGGTTTATTCTAAATCTTCTTTTAATTCCGGAAGAATTTATTTTTCTGATTAAATTATTTTTATTTTATTTTTATTATAATTAAGTTTAAATTTTAAATTTAGATGTTTTTTTATTTTTTATTGCTCTAAAATTATTATTAAATACAAAATATTTTTACTAACATTAATTTCTCTTATCTCTATGAACTTTTTATATTCTAACTGACTTCAACCTTCCTTTACAAACAATAAAAAATTTATCAATAGAACTATCTTATTCTATTATAATATCATTTAAAGTATATTTTTAAATTTTTAATAAATTTGCTAATGGAATAAGTGCAAAAGGCTAAAACATCTAAAAATAAATAATTTAATTGAGATATATATAAAATTATATATATAAATATATATATATATATATCTATATATTTATATATTTTATATTTTCACCTCAAATAAATGCATTTAACTTAAAAGTCTTATTTTATTATCTAATTCATCTTAAATAAGTGTCATTAAAACTTATTAAAAATCATTTTTAGATATTGAAAGTAAATATGTATCTTCTATAGTTTATATTGTAGCTGCTCTTTTAGTTCTTTCTAGTATTTAGTTTTATTATTTTTTAGTTTGGTTTTCTTCATCTTATTCGTCTACAATTTCTTAATTTTCATTATTTTATTCTTATTAGATTTTTTCGTATATATTTTCTATTTAACTTCTACACTTAAATTTTCCTTTTTTAATATACTATTTTTCCAATTTGGTCATTTCTTCATTTTTTAAAATTTTTTATTTAATAGACTTTAAATCTTTCTCCTTTAAATTTTCTTCTACTATTTTATTTTCATAACTTTTCTTACTACTAGTCTTCATCATAGCTAATTCACCAAATTAAAATCCGTCATATAAAGTATTAACAACTCTAGATGTTTCCTTGCCCTCTTCTATTATATATTTGATTCTTACACTGCAACTTCCGAAAATAATTAAGTACATTTAATCTCCGTAATCTCCTTATTTGAAAACGGTTACGTCTTTTTTCTTTTTTTATAAAACTCCAAATCTCATTAATTATTTTCGAGTTTATTGATTGAATCCCGAAAAAAATTTAAGCTTGGAAAGAATATCGTCTAGTTTTTAAAAATCAATATCCTTTCGATTTTCTTTACTGTATTCTTTCACTACTAAATTTAATTCCTGTAAAGTTAATTTAGTATCATTCACTTTTAAATAATCATGGATTTCTTATTTTGATTAAATGTAATTATCTTTATCAGAATTATATTATATTAAAACATTATTCATTTAATTTATTATATTGTATATATTTTTTATTGTTTCTTCCTATTTATGTAATAAACCAATTTTTTAGTCATTATTAACATTTCCATCTAAATCAGTAATTTTAATTTCTTTTACATTTTATAATTTAGTATAAATTTCATTCACATAATCTTTTATATCAACTTTTTAATTTTATTAACCTACATCTAATTTTTTAGCTTTTAACTTACTTTTTTCTGAAATATTTTTTTTTCTTAATTCTATATCCTAATCTTCGTTTTTTTTTTAATTTTTTTCATATTCATTTAATAAACTTATATATTTTTAATAAAAACGGTCTTCTTCGCCATCATATTTATTAAATTTTCTTATTTAAGAAGAAATTTTTTATAAATATACTTATTTTTTGTTAATTTCTTTAGGTTTTATTAAAACTGCGTTTTTACAAAAATGTCCTGCCTTCTGAAAAATTTCTTTCTATTTTTTTTTTTTTTTACCCCATTACTAAGTTTTTTATTTTAAAAATAAATGAACTGTCTTATATTCTTAAAGTTAATCATAATCAGGAATAGTTTTAATAAATTATTTTGAAATTTCTTCATTTTCATCTTCTTCGTTTCTTGTTTCTTCCTCATCTTCATTTGTGTTTTGATAAAATCTCCCTTCCTTTTTTTTATTTATATTCCAAAAATCAACAAAAGAATATTATTTTTATTAAGAAACTAACACAAGTCTATCATTTATAGATTAATTCTCGTTAAATTAAATATTATTACTATTTATAATTATATTTTATTAATTTTAAAAACAACTACTATTATTGCTATCAAATTTCAAATCTATAAAAAATGATCTTTTTTCAATGTTATTATTTTATTGGTTTTCTTAATTTAAATTAATTAAATGGGTCATTGGTCGACTCAAAAATTTCGTTTGGTATGATGTTGATGCACTTTCTAATCTAAAAGGTTTAAAAGAACCAAAAGAGCCTTTTAATTAATCATCATTTTATTTAACAACACTTGAATAATAAATATTTTGTAATAAGTTTGAATCTATGTTACTTGTTTAGGGTCTCTATTACTAACCTATTAAATTTAAACGTTATGTTTATGAAGAACTTAAACGATAATTTATCCTTTTTTATTGTTATGGTTTAACTGATGAAAGAGGTCTTATGCTAATTAATTAATCGATATTTTATTACATATATATAATTTTTTTATTATATGTTTAAATTTTATTAAAAAAAATGAATATATTTTTAATTTTTTTAAAAAAAATAAAATAAAAAAAATACTTAATTTATATTTTCGAATAAAAAAAATATAAAAGAAATTTATATATATATATATATATATATATATTAATAAATATGTTATTTTATATGATTTAATGTTTATATATATATTTTATATTTTTTTTTTATAAATATTCATTAATATTAAAAAGGTGTTATTTCTTATATAAACTAATTAATTGTAATTTTATTTAAATTTTTTTTATCAAATCTTTTAAAAATATTTTAAATATCTTGCATTTGAAAGTGAGGAAAAGCCAAACTAAAATCTAAAGGACATAGAAATAATTTCGTTTTTCCAAAAATTTACAAGAACTAAGAATTTTAAAGATTCCTTTTCTTTTTTTCAAAGAAAAAATCTAGTTTTAAATTATCTATTTTTGTTTCGAAAAAAAGCATTTTCTAAAATAAAAAGACTGTAAGTTTTTATACTTTTTCATAGTTTTATTTAATTTAATTTTTTTATTTTTCAATTAAAATATTCTCATATTCTTTGTTTTTTGGAATAAAAATTTTTATAAAATTTTCTTTACTTTTTTTATTGTAAATTTATATATATATTTATATTTATATATATATATATATATATATATATATATATATATATATAATTATACGTTATAAATATTTATTAATCCTATTAATTTAAATAATTATATAAAAGTTTTAAATTATCCTAAGTATTTACTATATTTAATTAATCAAAAATAAACTTGAATTTCTCGAAATTTATAATTATATCATTTTTTTAAATACCTAATATATATAAAGCTTATTCTATAGTAAAATCTTTATCAAAAGTTATATCTTGTCTAATTTTTTCAATTTATTTATCGTAATCTATTATAATATTAAATAGATAAATTAAAAAGCTTTAAAAATAATTATTTTCTGGCTATGTATTAACAAAATTTTAAATTGAAATTTTTATTTCCTTTATAGGTATATCATTATGAGTTTTTTATGTAGAATTAAATAGACTTTAGTTAATATTTTTTATTAATGTTTTTTTTATTTCTTTAAATTTAATACAATTACAATTTTCGAATTTTTATGAATTTTTTTCGTTTGTTTAATTTCTTTATTTTTAAATTTTCTCATTACTTTTATTATTTTTAGGGGGAGAAGTAAAGGATTTATTCAAAAAATCTTTTTTTTAAACTATTTGAGTAGAATTTAATTTATTTTATAATAAAAAGTCTAAATTATCATCTATTTATTTATTTAAATAATTATTTGAAATGTTTAAAGATTATTCATTTAATCTTATTTTTTTTTAGTTTTTTTTTTTTTAAAAAAAGAAAAAATTATTTAATTTTTAATGTATTTTTTTATTTTTACTCATTTTAGTTAATTACTTTATTTTTTTTATAAAAAGTTTATTTTAATTAGTTGTTTTAATATATTTTATGTTTTTTTTAAAAAGCCTCTTATTCTTTTTTTATTATTATATCTTTGTTTTATGAAATTATATCAAATATGCTTTTTTATAACATTTTTTTAATAATGTTTTTTTTTTTATATTGTTATTTAATTTATTGATCTTAAAAAAATAAAAAAATACTTAGAATTTTCTTTATATTATTTTTAAAAAAAAATATGTTTAAATTTTTAGAATTCAAAAAGATTATAGTTTTTATAAAACACTTTTTAATATATAAAAAAATAGTATTTATTTATTGTCTGAAATAAATAAAAAAATCTTTATTTATTTTATAATTAATATAATTATATTATTAAAAATAATAATAATAAAAGAAAAAACTTATATAATAATATTAATATAAAAATATTCTTTTAAATATTTTGGTATAAGATTCTTACATATAGGTATAAATTTAAATGGATTTGTAGCCAATTATTACTTGAATATAAAAATTAAATAATAAGTTATTTATCTATTAGAGGAAATGTTTCTTTATTTTTTAAATAAAAAGGGTTTTAAACTTAAAATAATTCGAGGTCAAGAATTAAACACCGAAGTATGTAAAAAAATATTTAATTATTAAAATAAGGTTTTGGTAATAAATTTGATGCTGTTAGTGAAAAAAGAAGACTAAATATTGTCAGAAAAATTCAAAATTAATTTAAATGGTATTTAAAGGAATAGAATATGTGCATTTTGATTTTCATAAAAGGGCTCAAGCTTTATATGAATATTTATTTACTCATTGCAAAACAAAAAAAGGAAGGAATTCAGATTTTTAGTGGAAAATAATTATAAAAAAAGAAATTATTGAACAACAAAAGGTGGGAAGAGTGGGGAGGGTGAGGAGAAAAGTTTTTAAAATTAATTAAAAAAAATTTTTATATATAATAAATTCATTTATTATCAGGATATCTTTTTTGACTTATGGATATTATTAGATAACTAAAAGTGCATCTAAATAACTTAAATTTTAAATAAGTTTTATTAGTTAGATATTATAAAACCTAATATAGAATATTTATAATAAAAAAAATAAAATTATAATAAATAATGTATGAATGAATATTTTTTAATTGATATTTTGACCTTATTTAGTTAAAATCATTAATTATATTATTATATTTAAAAGCTTTTTTTTTAAACAAAAACTAAACTCAATATTTATTTTTATTTATTTTAAAAAAAAAATATATATATTTTAAATAAATTAAATTCAATATGTAATTTTTTTAAAAAAATAAATAAATACATTTATATATATATACATTTAAAAAAATGAGTTAATAATAATCATATACATAAAAAAATATAAACGAAATTTTACAAGATATAGATAATTTAGGAGGCACGATAAATGTGAAAATTTCGAATTCTGAAACTATATTAATACTTCCGAATTAATAAAATTCTTCACATTTATAAAAAGCTGTAGATGAATAAGGTTTTAACTATATTAATATTCATTTAAAGGAAAATTAAAAAAAATAATATAAATTTGATAATATAATAAATTAATAAAATTATTTTTAGTAAATATAAAAATTATATAATGATTGGTTTTTAAATGGATTTAATTTAAATCTATTTTATTTATAAACTTAAGTAAATATTTTCAAATTTTGTAACAATATTATAGAAAAAAATCTAGAAAATATACAAAATTTAAGTATATAATGTGCTTAGTTTTCTCCTAAAAATCAAGAAGGACCATATTAAGAAAAAATAGTTGATTTAATAACCCGAAAGGAAGTATAAAAAATCGAAGAATGCTCTTTTGGAGGAATAGAGATATTAAATTCTCTAAATTATGTGTAAAAAATGCATGGAGAATCTTATTTGTGTAGAGTAATAAATAGTTTTGGGAATAAATATTGTGAATGGAATTTATTAAGTGTTTAAGAGGATTAGATATTAAAAAAAAAATTAAATAAAAGTTAGAAATTATCCACTTTTATTGAAAAAATAAACGAAAATCACAAAAATTTATTCGCTTTGGATTTGTCAAATTTGAATTTAGAAAATTTAGAAAAATTGGAAAAAATAAATATTTTTTGTTAACATTTTGAAAAATTTTATGAAAAAAAAAGCTTTTTATGTAACAAATTTCCATTAAAATAATAAAAAAATTCTTCTATTTAATATATTTCTTAAATAAATCCAAAAAAAACACTTAAAAAAGAAGAAAGTACTATTCTTTTGGGTGAAAAAAGGAAAATCTAAGATGAAAATGAATTCGAAAATGCTAAAATAAGTCTCAATAATACATATTAAGATAAAATAAAAGATTTAACTAATTAATTATATGAAAATACATAGAAACATATAATAGAAAACGAGCAAAAATAATAAATAATTGAAAATTTGAAAAAAAAACTGTAAATTTTTTCAAAGGAGTTTCTTGTAGAAAATATCGTTGAAGAATACGAAAATGAAATTTAAAAATATATTTTAAATTAAGAAAATTTGAGAAAATAAATACATTTTTTAACTTAAAATAAAGAAAATAGTAATAAATTTAAAGAAATGATAAATACCTTAAATTGTGATTTTTTAGATAAAGAAAAGGAGATTTCTTAATTAAAAAGACATATAAGGAATTTCGAAAATAAAAAAATAATTAATTCATTTAATAAAGTAAAAATGGATTAAATTTAGAAAGAAAATATATCTGTTTTGTCAAAAAATGATGAATTATTAAATAATTGCTTTGAACTTTAAAAAATAGTCGAAAATTTAAAAAATTAAAATAGTAGTTTGTGTAAAGAAAAGGAGTTTTTGGAAAATTAAAACTAAAAATTAAATGAAGAAAAAAATGTACTTTAATAAATTGTAGAACTTAGAGATAAAAATGGATTATTTTTTAAAAAAAATGGAGCTTTTTAAAAAAATAAAAATAATTTTTTAATCAATAATAATGAAAATAATACTGAAAAATTAAAGGAAATAATATAGAAATTAAGTGAAGAAAATAGTAAATTTAAATAAATTAATTAACTTAATATAGATTTCCTTATAAAACTTATTAATTAAATGGAAGAATAATATGGGAAAAGTGATTCAAATGTAAGATCAATTAATAAGTTTATAAGAAGTTATTTATTAGAAAATATTTCTTAATGAAAAAAAAATTAATAAATAGATTTATAAACTATATATATATATATATATATGAAATATATATATCAAAAATAAATATTAAATAAAATAAAAAAATTATATTATAAATATATATATTATATAAATAGTAAAAAAATAAAATAATATTTATTTAAATATCATTTTTAATTAAAATATTCAAAAAAAATTAAAATAAAATATAAAAAGAAGAAAAAAAAAAAATTACTAATAAATAAATATATTAAATAAAAAAAAAAAAAAAAAAATAAAGGATAAAGAAATTCAATTAATTTATACAAACAAACAAAAACAAAAATTAATTTTAAGTAAATAAAAAGTAAAATTAAAATAAAAGAAAAACTATAAATGTTAAAAATGTGATAAAAGAAACTTATATAAATATAAAATATGTGATATAATAAAATTAAAAATAATATTATGTATAAAGTATATAAATAAATGCATTAATTATATATATATATATAATATAATAAATATCTGTATTATATATAGTATATAAAATAATAAAAAAATTTATAAAATTTGATATATATATATAAATATATATATAAATATTTTAAATATAAAATAAATAAATTTAATATTTAATATATTATTTATATTTTATTAATTTATATGTAATATATCTAATAATTCTTAATATTTAATATATTTATATAAATATATTATATTTTTATTTTCATTAATATTATTTATTATATGATACTTTTATTTTTTTTAAATTAATTATATTCTTTTTAATAAAAGCAATTATTTAAATATACTTATTATTGTTAATAAAATATATTTTTACAATATTTTTAATTTATATAATACAATATTTTAAATATTTTATTTTATATATAATTATATAATTATTAAATATATATATATAATTTAATTATTCGATATATTGTTTATTTTAAAAATATACATTTAATATTTAATAATATAAGTTTTAGTTATATATGGATTTATTATATTTCATTATCTTTATATTTAGTTTAAATAATATTTTTATGATATTTTTATTATGTTTAATCGAATATTTATAAAGTTTTTATATAATATTGATTAAAATTTGTCTTGCGATACTCTACTTAATAATATAAGGTGATTATATTTTATATCATGATTATTTTTATCTTTAAAACAGGAATAAAAATAAAATATATTTATGAAGAATTATTTTATTTTAATTTAGATTTACTGATACTGATTATTTGCAAAAAAAATTTATATTTAAAATTCTAAAAATATTTATATAATACTTTAATATATAAATAAATAATATATGTTTAGTGTTTAAATAAATAATAACTCAATATTCAATTTCATTTTTTTTATTTTCTAAAATAATAAAAAAAAACTGAAATTTTCAAGAAATTTATCCCCTAAAAATATATAAAAGTCTTAACTTTTTTTTAGTTAAATTTAGTAAAATTAAATTATTTCAATAATAAAATATTAATATATATATTAATTTTATACAAATATATTAAATTTTTCGTTAAAGTCAAAATTATTTGCTCAAAAAAAGATTATTTATAACGAAAGTATAATAATAAATACAAGAAATAGACAAAATTAAATTAAATTAAATTTTTTAATCTATTAGATATTTAATTCATATTAACTTTGCTTTATTTTAAAATAAAAAAATAAAATAAACAATAGTAAATATTAACAATTAACAAAATTATTTAAATCACATAATTATAATATCAAGTGAAAAGAAAATTACATTAGTAAAGTTTAATTAAAAAAAAATTAATAAAATAAAAAAATAATTCCCTAAATTAAAAAAAAAATATCTTTTCATTTAATATTAAATTTATTTTTAATAAACATAAAATTAATACATATAAAAATAATTTAAAAAACCAACAAAAATATTTAATTAAAAAAACAAAAATATGATCAAATAAACCTTATATATATTATTTATAATATCTTTCATAAATTGTTAATGTCCTGAAAGTCTTATGATATCTACAAAAGGCACATTTAAAATAAAATAAATAACTGGGTGTCCATTTTAATAATAATAAAAAACATGTTGTATAAACGAAATATAATAAAATTCATAATTAATTACCCAAAAATCACAAGTAGATGTCAAAAAAACCTTAAAATTTTAAATATAATGTAAATGGCTTGGAAATGGAGTTCCTAAAGATCTTTATTAATCAATCCAATATTATGAAAACGATAAATTATTAAAAGGAGTAGAATAAATAATTCAATCTAACATATATGTAGCTAATGAGTGGATTTAACTAGAATTTTCTATAGGTCCAAGCGGCTAATAATATTAATACTTAGAAGGATAAACTGACATATCTTTTGGTTTAGAAATAAATAGGAATTTAGAAGGAGAAAACGGAACTTTTTAATGTACTGAAGGAATAGTTTAAATAATTTAAGATTAAGAAATACCATAATCAGATTAAAAAAATAATAATGAGGAAATATTTCTATAAATGAAATAAATATATTAATAACTGAATGAAATTTTAAAATAATAAAATGATATTTAATAGACAGTAAATTAATTCTAAAAATAATATAAACAAACAAAAACAAAATTAGAAAATCAAACTAGTGAATTAAAATAAGAAAATATATCTTTGAAAATTGAAACGGAAATAATTAGTTAAAAATTATATAGTTAAACAAAAGAAAGTAAGTCTAAAGACGAATACATGCTAAATTTTTATAAAATTTTTTAAGAAAGTTAAATTTCATATTAAAAAAATATATAAGAAATACTTAAAATAATGCAAATTTTAAAAAAATAAAATCAGGAAAGTAATACTATTTACAATAATTTATAGAGTTAGAATTAAAATCAAAATAATAAATAATATTAAAATTAAATAAGTAAAATTTATATTTGGAACATTATTTTGTCTTTTTTAGTTTTTTTAAGCTTTGTCTTTAATGCGAATTTGCTCAAAATAATAATCTAAAATAATAAAAATAAATAAAAAAATTTGGAGGTTTAGTAATAAAAAAAAATGAAAAAAATAGATGCTGGCAAATAGAATACTAATTAAACAAATTTTTAGTCATTTAATATATGATTATTTTTATTATATTTATATATATATATAAATATATATATATATATATATATAAATAAAAATATATTTAATAGCATATATATTTTTAGACTTATTAATTTTTTTTTTTTTTTTTTTTTTTTTTTATTTAATATTTATTTTATATTTTTAAAATATATTATATAATCAATCAGCAAAAAATTAATTATTATATATTTTGATTAAATTTTCAATTATAATAAAATAAATATATCAATATGATTAAAAATATGTAAAATTATTATTATATAAAAATTTTATATTTAAAATAATTATTATTGATTTTATTATATAATATTTTAATTTATAAAATGGTTTAAATTACAAAATTAATATCTATTATTTAATATTTATTATATTTTTAAAATAATTATCTAATTAATGATAAAAATTATAATAAATTTTAGAAAACATCAATACTTTAAAAATAAATTTCTATTAAAATAAATTATATAAATTATATGTATCAAGTATAGTAAAATTATATTTAATAATAATTTTATCTTTTTTATAAATTTATATTTTTTATATATATTATACATATATATTATATATAATATATATATATATTATTTTTAATTAATTTTATATATTATAAATATTTTTATTTTTATTTATAATTATATATTAATTTATTAGTTTATTTAATATATTTTTTTTTATTTATATTTATTAATCAACCTTATTATTTTAAAATATACTTTTTAATATCTCTATACATCTATTTATTTTTAAATTTTATTTATTTCTTAAATTAATATTTCTTTATATAATTTACAAATTTTTTAAAAATATATAAAAGATTATAATTAATTAT